>NC_142798.1:73698459-73871597 GCF_049724085.1 Artemia sp. Qi Xiang Cuo
ACCCAGCTGTTAACAATCAAAAGATTATTATCTTATTCAAAAAGGATCTTATTATAAGTAACGAAATTAATTCCATAAAACGATCATATAAAACATAAGGAAACACAAGATATAAATAAGGTAAAAAGAAGTAATTTATATGTAAAATGAAGCATACCTTGATCACCAAACAATACATCTAATTCCAATCTTCAGTCTCCACAAATCTCCAATAGTATCGTTTTCTCGGTTGGTTGATATTCACAGGAATGATTTAATCCCCTAACTGTAAAGGGAAAAATCAGAACTACCAAAAAAACATATGGAAATAAGACAATAAATAGATTGCATTCAATCAGATAATGGAAATTTTTCGAATCAAAATAATTTCATATCTGCGGGGTTGTATCATCATAAAAAATTGTTTCATTGGATAAAAGAATATCAGGGATAAAAGGATAAAAGGGATATCAGGATAAAAGAATATTAATATTATAAATAAATATATAGGGTTGAAGCCATTTTCTTAATAAACTTTCCCAAAGCCTGGCTAAAAAGGTACCCACCCTTTTCCAATTTAGTCAGGGTGAAAGGTCGTTTTGATAAACAAACACTTGCTATAATTTATAATTCAATGTTTGGACCTCATGTATTTTTCATTGTTCTATTTTTGAAGTTTTTAAGTAAATATGATAAAAAGCGTATCCGTGTGTAATTTTTCCGGTTTTGTAAATATTTTCTTGGAATTCCACTGTGGTTCAAAAATAGGTATATTATTCGAAAATTTGGAATATTTGATATTACTGTTAAAACAGTTCAACAATACGACCGATTTCTTAGACGATCTAGAGAAAATAGAATTTTCCCCTTGATTGTCTCGTTTAACAGAAAAATAGTTTTGTCGCCATTGCTTTAATAAAACAGCTATTTATGCGGTATGTATTATGAGTGTTTATGCGTTATGTTTTACGAGTTTTTTTAGTGTTATGCACTAATGAGCTATCATAAGCTACTTATTATATATTCATGAGTTACTGAGTATTATGAGCTTCTTGTTGTCGTCCTTTTCGTTAGAAGTGTAATTTTGTATTTTTCAGTATTCTTTTCATTTATTTCCTATACTCCTCTGTGTACATCATGTATGTATAGAGGGCATAAATAAATTATAATTAATATTATTTACATTGGATACTACCATCCTGTTGACTTAATAAAGTGAGCCACAATCCTTACATTTATTAGTATTAGGTCATCCATGCTGGTGGGCATCAGCGGACAACAATGCCTCTGTGTGCTACAAATGAAAGATTTTCCTGGGGCGATCTTTTCCTGGTATCGAAGCATCTTTCTCTACGCATTTCCTGAGTGTTATTAACTGTTTACGTAGACTGATGCTGAGAAGGACCCGAAACCACACATCATACTCCCCAACTGCCTCATCTACTTCATCAGCTTTTGGGACCTTGGCAGTTGTGTGGGTGCCAAATACATCGAAGATTTTAATTTTTTTTTTTTTTTATTTAAGATTTTCAAATTCAAGTTTTTTTTTCCAAATCCCTGCATTAGTAAGGAGCCAAACTTAACTTCATCCACTTTCCAAAACCACACATCATACTCCCCAACTGCCTCATTTACTCCAATAACAAGATCTACTTTTGGGATTTGATACATCGGCAGTCGTGTGGGTGCCAAATACGTCTAAGATAATTTTTTTTTAAAAAAATAAGATTATTTTTTTTTAGTTCAAGATTTTCAAATTCAAGTTTTTCCCAAATCCCTGCATTAGTACGTAAGGAGCCAAAGTTCACTTTGATATATCCGTAAAAACGACTTAACAACTGAATGGTCCAAACAAAACGCACAAAATTAAAGCAATTACAACAGAATATACATAAGAAACGCACAAGCATTCATAGTAACTCCTCTGCTCCATGTGAATCCTCCTGTAACTATGGCTATATGATTAAAGAAAATTCTGGTCCTTCAATATTTTCAAATACAGATCACAATATACTAAGGTGCGTCTTTTGATGCTTTACGCGAGTCACAACGAGTTGTGACACAAATAAATTCCCTTTTTCTGTCACAATACAAGAACGTTACTTTGATTACACATGTACACGAATCCCCCATCAGACTCAACCTCGGGGTCGGAAGTTGACCCCGGCCTTGAGCGCTTACCCTATAAAAAAGTACAATTACTGAAAATATATTTTTTGGGGGGTAGAAGCTGCATTTGTGAATCAAAAAATCAACATGGAGTAAAAGGTGGGTCTCTTGTCTCTTATTAAATGAGCATTTTTTTAAGTTAAAATGCTCATTTAGTGATCTCCGTTCATTAATGATTGTACCTGTACATGACATAGTTCAAGGCCTACGATCCATTTGAAAAACATTTCCTAGTTTTACTGCATCAACGTAAGATAAAATTTTACTATCACTCTCTAGCTGAGATTCAATTCTATCATGTACCAAATTATATTTTTGAAAATTGGTGTACAGGGTGTTTTAGGTTTTTTTTTTATAATTGTTAAAAAATTGTCGAAAAAAGATAATTTTTCTATTTTTTAAGTAATAATTTTTCATTTATTTCTTTATTTTTTTAAGATCCCTGTCAAGGAGAAATTCTAGGTACTAACGTGATTCTCGCTCAATGAATGAATAGATCTAAGACTAAACAATCCGATGATACGAGTATCTTGTCATTTTATTGCAGGTTACAGTTACAGATCCATCATGTTTCCGTCCTCTTCAGATGGAATACAAGCCAATACTAGGTGTTCTAAGTAAATTGGGGTGTTCGTATATATTTTTAGGTCTATACTGCAAACTTGAAAACATAAAATTATGTAGAATTCGTTATTGAAGGGTATAATTTTAGACAACTCCATTTTAGATTCGAACTACATAAAAGCCCTGCAAAAACGAACTGTTGTTCAATACGAGAGCAGACCCAAGTGATGCGAGAACCGAGACCTTGGGAGAACAGAGTTGACCAAAGACCGGCTTTTTGTTTCCCAAAAGAACCACAAGGCGGCATTTTTAGCTATGATAATATCCATAACCATATCCGATTTTTTTTAGGTCCAGATTATATACTAGAAAATATCAAAACTGCATATAATTCGAGAAAACCCATATCAACAGAGTAAAACAACCGTGTTCGATCGACACTTTATTTATGGGTAACATTTTCAGACATCTTTTATTTATTTAAACTATATAAGGGTCCTGCATTAACAAAATTATTACTGACTACCAGAGCCGAAGACCTGAGCCCAGACTCAAGCGAAATAAAGACTATGACCCCGAGCGAGCTGAGAGGCGACGAAAGACGGCTTTTTGCTTGTCAAAAGAACTGTAAGACGGCCTTTTTAGGTAACTTTGACAGAAATATGAGACACAAACAACAAAAGAATAAAAGAAAAACCGAAGCGTACAACTTTAAACTCAGGCATAAAATTAAAATAATACTACCACTACTAACAGCTCGCTGCAGCACCAAGTCGCCTGAGGCCAAAACAGGTATGCTTGCTTTTCCTCCGCCCCAAAAGTTAAAACAATGAAGTAATTAAAATAAAATTAAGAGGGAAAGAATCTTACCTAAAATTTTAAGTAATTCTCAGCCATATGGAGCATACTGCAGACATTGTCGGCGCTCCGTCCAAGAGTCATGAGTGATCGTTTCTTTTCTACCAATAGAAATTGACTTTTTAATATGCCAATAGTCAGCATGCAGTACTTCTTATTGTTACTTTATCACGGTGTCTTCTTTGGAGATTTTTCTTTCATATTTTTTAATTTGTAGCCTATTCCGCAAATTTTTATGTTAGACATTTTATGAGAAGGCGTTGGAAATGCGGAGTTAAAGAAAACTCAGGCGTGGTAAAACTAAAAAAGCTACTTCTTATCTTTTTTAGGCTAAATTTCAAACAAATTCATTTTCACCTTTCTTTTGCAAATATAATTCTCATAAAGTGCTACTTGAGTACGAAAACTTAGATGGGAGTTGACGAAAACTTTTCTTTTCAATATGTGGATGGCGATTTCTGTAATTTGCCTCATTAAACCACATGAACCACAAAACATTGAACCGTAGTCATAAATAAGCTATCTCTAGTACCAACAGTGAATAAAGACGAGTGGACAAGAAGATTTCTACAATTTTTTAGAACCATACAACAACGTACATGGTTTTAGTAAATTTTCATTATTTTCAAAATAAAGTAATCCTAGGGTTTCTGCAGCGTCCTTAACCATTTAACCCCTCTCCCCCGTCAGTGCACAGAACCACACATAATACAAGCCTAGAATGTAACATAAAAAATTAATTGATTCTAGCTCGCGTAAATATGCAATCAGGAATAGCCCTTAGGGAGTGTCGAGGGGGGATCTGTGACAGAACTTTTACTTCTACACCTGTTTTTTAACTTCCACGTAAACAAACGGATTATTTACAACAATCACGGGAGATGGAAGTAGTCCCAATGTGAATAGGCATGGGCTTCCGTACCCCAACTTGGGTTGAGACGAACTAATGGGTATTCATTCCTTATTCGTGTGAGCAGTAATAAATTAGGGATAATATAAGAACAATCCGGCTAAGTTGGCAGCAATTTGACTTACAGAAAAATCTAACAGTATAAAAGACAAGATGTGATTCAAGCTAATTTCTTTTACACAAAACAAATCTAGCGAGCTATCTATTGGGTCAGTTTTTAGAACATTCTGTAAGAATAATTCCAATTGAGATACAACATTTGCTATGAAAAACAAAACCTAGCTATTGATAACATTTAACTTCTTACGATAACCATGTGATAAGACTAATAAACATAAGAAAGCAATACAAAAAAAATTTATCTTCGCTCATTGCACAATTTGTTTTATAAATTCTTGACTTGTCAAAAGAACAATTGACTGTTGATAAACAGTCATACGCACATGAAGAAGCTTCTCCTTGAATTTCAAGAAAAGAAGAAAGAACGTGGTAAAGAAAAAGGTCGTTTGAAATTATAATTTTTTTAAATCCCTAGTTTATTCATTGGTCAATTATTTGCTTCTTGGGACAGGTGACTTTTAGAATCAGTAGCTCAAAAGGCGCTTTGTATAATCGTATAATCTGCATAAATTTGAATATAACGAAAAAAGATTAAAAATGTGCTTAAGTTACTCCTACTGTTATCAAGGGGAAGTAGTTTATCTAAGGAAGCTTTTTTTGCATTCAATGTTACGAACAAACTAACTAAACTTAATCGATGTTTGAGGCATAAAGCTATATCCTAAATACCGAAAAAAGTTCCAAGTTCCGCTGATCTACAATTTTTGGGGCAGGAAAGATAGATTTAGATTTTAAAAAAAACTTATTGACATCCGGAGAGCTGAATAAGGACATTGATACAGGTTGCGTAGCTTAAGGGGATGAACTGTAAATAGCTTAAATAAAGTAACAATGGTTGAATTATCACATCCGATTGCAGGTCTCAATAGGCCTTATCCTATTTTGAGCTTGACCTATGATTTACCATTAATGATTATAATTTTTTTACGAATCCTGGTAGTTACCAAATATTTAAATAAGCTTACGAAGTTATTTCTATAGTAGATCCGTCCTAACGCGGAATTAAAACATTTATCACACTTCCCATCACCAGAAATTAATAGAATACTAGCAGTTAATAAATCACACGGTTCTAAAATCCGTCAAAAACTTCCTATCCAAGGTATAGTTTAATTTTACAGGTCTGATCAAAACATAAGATCTTAGTGCTGATCGTTAATAAAGCTGCTCATGTTTATTACCCAATACACATGAAAAAGTTTATATTGAGATAAGGGATGTGTTTAAAAGATAACCCCATATTACCGTTGTCAAGCCCGAGGACCATATCTGAGATTTTCAAACCTTCTGAGATAATTAGTATAACACGTTTATAAGGGTGTCTTCAAATGGGAGATCAATAAGGCAGATCAGCAAAAGAAAAAAAGGACCATTTAACATACATTGCCCTGCCGATCCTCCCACTGAGCACAGCTTAGTAAACGGTTTTCGGTAATTATCTCATAAGTATCTCAGAGGCCATGCACAGCGCCCGTAGGCGCGATAACGACGATATTATTGGCAATTCCCAGAATCAATAGTCAACAGACTAATATAATCTTCCGTTTTGTAATACATTTGTAGATAAGAAAAGTTAATAGTGACCAGTGTATTTAAGAGTAGAAAACATCAACAGACACTTTTTCTAAAAAGAGAACTAATATATCAAATAATATACAGATAGGTAAATAATATAAGAAATTGAAAAACCGGACGCTCCAACATGAACGCAAGGTGTGACGACTCCGCACCGAACTTCCAGTCATCCGCCGATTTCCATCAAAGTCGTAAAAACACGAAAATACGCCGCTTCTTAGTACGGTGTGAACCGAGAACCTCCGACACGACCGCCACTAGTATCAAAAGAAAATAATGGATTACATAATATTCACCACCTGTAGTAAAGAACAGATATGATTATAAATTGTTTCCTCTACTTTCAATTTACCGACAGATTGTACATGAGCACTCTTTGTACTCTTTTCTTATACAAATTCAAAAAATCTTATTAATTCCTTCAAGAAGATCCTGAGATAGAGGATGCATTCCAGGTTCGACAAAATGTTACGAAACACTAACTTTTTCGTCCCAGATAACGTTGTCACAAGTGATAGAGCAGCAACTTTGAATTTACTTTCCTAGTAACTTTTAGACCCAAGACAGTAAATGGGCATCTCGAGAAGTAAATCTGAATCATTATCATATAATCATCATCAGCACTACTATCAGAGAGGCATATTAAAAATATAATTAGAGCGAAAGAAAGATTAATAAAATGGAACTTAAATGATTTTAAGTCAAACAATTCCTTGGTTATTTCCCACCCATTCCTGGAGCATGTGAACTTTAAGTGACTTCGTTGTTACTACAGTTTAGTACCTGGAACGCACCCAGACTGCACACTCCAGATTTAAGATCCGATTCACTGACAGGCCAACAAGCACTTTAAAGTTTGCAACAAGTTATTTTCAATATTATACAAAAATAAGACGCAAGAGCAACGCGGCACGAGTTTGTGACCTGAGATCAAAATTGCCCTACTACTCGAACTGATTCCGATAAAAAAAACGCGATTAACTGTTTTCAACGCTCTATAGTCGATTTAATAAAACGGTACCGGTTTAATTCTCAGACATTAATAAGAGAAAAATTAGCGATTTTAGTCAACTGTAATAAATAGACTATATTATATTCAATTTTTATGGATTAAGAAATGTCTTACTGGGCGTAAAAATGTTTTTTCCATCATTTTAATTTATTTTCGATGAAAATTAGTTATAGTTTTGATAGGCAAGTTAGTTACAAATGACCCGTCAACAGTGTAGCGGGGTTTATAAAAAATTACAATGTTGGTAATAGTTGCGCATTTGTTTAGCCTTTAGTCAATGGGGAAAACTCACACAACAGTAAAAGAATAGACAATTGTCATAGTTGGATGGGTTTCAAAATCTAGCATGGGTTGAAGTTTTTTCCGCACAAAAACAACTGGCTTACATTCAGGAAACGATTTTATTTAACTCATGAAAATTCAAGACTGAAGCAATATTTTTCAACAATAAGCTTACAACGGATACAATTGATAAAAAAATATTTTTTTTAGTCAAATTTAAAATTCTTCACAAAAATACATTAAGGATACTTTCAAGACTTCCCCGAATAAGCAAAAGCGTATATTGACAAGTGGTTGCGAAAACTTCGATTTTTTTGGCTACTCTTATAAATTTATTGATGATAATGGCGGTTTTTCTACCTCTTGCCTTAAATAGGACAACCCTCTTTCCTAATCAGCCTAGCGTACATACGATTTAATTCAAATTTACGAATTATTCAATAGTTCTTTGGTTTACTTTTTTCCAATGATAAAAGCAAAAAAAAAAAAAATAGTAGCAGGCAGAACTCAAGAGGACAATACGCATATACCTAGTTCAGACAGCTACGCTTTTCTGACATAAAGAGATAAACGCAGCCACAAAGCATGGAGCAGTTAGAGAACTTCCTACTCAGAGGAAGTAAAAGAGGCCCATACTTTTTAATGGCTATGAAGTTAGTTGAAGTAGATGCTAACTCACCATTGTCCGCAGAATTGTGCGGCATGGTTAACACGGATAATCCAAATTTGTACTTCTTAAAATAATTCAGCTTCTAGAGGATTCGCATAATCTAGCAATGGATAACCGCGTTTAATGCAACGGCACATTTTTTCTCATCTCCACCAATATTCCCATTTCTTAACAAACTAAAATGTTTTAACTAATTCTTTTAATAACAACATGATTAAAATATTCCAACACAGCTATTGGATCACCATGCAAAATGAAACAGAAAATAATAAAATGGGGAGAAATGAAAGTTACCGGTTTTGAGTTAAACGCAGCTGATTGAACCAAGGATAAAGGGCTGGTCAGGAGCAATTTAAGAACGTACATACGGATAAGTTGACCTTATTACAGAGCAGATTCTGTTTTCTTGGCAACTACGTCAAATTCATAAAAAATGGATCCTCATCAGGATAAAATTGTTCAGCCAAGAAGTGACAGGGTGAGTGGAAACCACTATTGAAAGTACTTTCAAAATCCAATTTGAAAATATAAAATTTTTTAGCCAATCCCCCGAACTTTAAATACCCAAAATGAGTGATAATGAAGAAATGATACATATTTAGAAACACGGCGTAAAATATACCTATGTTAAATAGATACAGCTAATTTTAAAACAAGAACACTCAATCCATCCATCCCTTAAGAATTAACAGACATTACAACACGATTTAGTATAGATTCCGAGCTCATGCTTGTTTAAGAAGTAAAAAGTAGCTTCATCCTAATAACCTAAATAAAGTTAATCAGCACCTTAATAGGGGAATTGCCCACTTTCATCCCATTTGTCAATTTGATTCGGCTTTTATGCTTATATTTGAGAAAGGCTCTGATGGCCAAGTCCCCAGTAATAGATTTTCTTTATTATTTGACTAACTAGGTGACAAAAACTTAACTTTAGCATTTAAGCTAGGGTGATAGGATTTCTAAGCCACTTATTTTACATTTCGAAGAGTGTGCTTTATTGGCTTTGGCACTTAAGTTCGGAAAAACACGAAGAATTTTGACAAGCTTTCTTACAATACTTATTGTACCAAGGACAGTGAAAATAAATCTAAAAGTTTGAATGGGTTTCGCGAAACTTGTTACCCGTATATATATATATATATATATATATATATATATATATATATATATATATATATATATATATATATATATATATATATATATATATATATATATATATATATATATATATATATATATATATATATATATATATATATATATATATATATATATATATATATATATATATATATATATATATATATATATAAATTAAGAAAAATCAGTATCAGTAATTAAAATCTGAAGAAGACCTCTATATGCGGTTTTTAGTAGTAGCAAGTACCAAATTAAAAAAGAAAGATGTGGATGAACCGTGCAAATATATGGCACCAGACAGGTTATAGGGCATATCTCTCGCACCAAACAGGACAATAGGACAGGTAAATATGGCACCAAACAAGATAAAGGCAGGTAAATATGGCACCAAATAGGATAACAGGGCAGGTAATATGGCACGAAACAGGTTAAAGGGCATGGGCGTCGGGAGGGGGGCCGCTGCCCCCCCTAGACCTTCAAATTTACATTAGATATGGCTGAAAAAGCAATGGTTTGGAAAAAGCAATTGATAAAACTCCATCACACTATCGACTGCCCCCCCCCCTAGACAATATGCTGTCTACGCCCATGTTAAAGGGCATATCTTTGGCACCAAACAGGATAACAGGGCAGGTAAATATGGCACCAAACAGGATAATAGGGCAGGTAATATGGCACGAAACAGGTTAAAGGGCATATCTTTGGCACCAAACAGGATAACAGGGCAGGTAAATATGGGACCAAACAGGTTAATATTGCATAACTTTCCTTTAAAGGTGCAATCGTCTTTTGGATTCAGCATAAATGAACGTCTGAACTTTAATGGCGGCAAGTCTTGACAAATTTAACCAATTAGTCTTGCTTCTTTATTCTCTTTGTTCAATCTGGCACCGTAGGCCAAAATGTGGTACTGCCTTAAAACCTCATAATTTTGAAATAACAAACAAAAATTCTCAAAAAAAAATTCTGTTTTGAGGCATGAATAGACCTGAGGGACAATGTCTTTTATTTTGATGTCCTTGGTACTTTAAGGCTTGTAAATATTGCATCGTCGTATCAATTACACGAGCGATTGAAGAACACATTTAAAAAACAAAAATATATTAAACATTTCTTACCGTCCTCGACCAGCGGGGCTTCGACCAACAGGGGGATAATCAGAAAATGAAGATCCACCATAGCCACCAGGTGGATAATCAGAAGTGAAGCTGTCACTTGGCTCATATGGATAGCCTCCTACATCTCCATATCCAGACCTTCCATAATCATCATAGGAATCACGGTATCTATCGGCTGAACCCCCTTCGTAAAAGTCATCCTCATAGCGTCGCGAGTACATCTTACCGGGACCAAGAGGTGCTGGAGCATCCATTCGACGTGGAGGGCCACGTAGGGGAGGGCCTCTGGCAGATGGTCCACCATATGCAGACGATCCTCCGTATCGAGGTGATCCACCGTAAACTGGAGGCGCACCAAATCCTCCACTAAATAAAATATTTCAGATCGTAAAAAGTGTACGTAATTATTAGAGAAATAAGTAACAAACAGTAATAAGGCGCTAAATTTGTCTAATTTATTTTAAACTGAAATAGGTTTGTCTGTCAGCTTCGTCTTACGAACGTCCTTTCCAATATGCTTTCTATTATAATCATAATCGTATACTTTCTAGCTTCCTCGACATCCATATGCTTATTAGTAATTATACCCTATAAAGGCAAATACAAAGTGTTAAAATTATAATCTTTGTATAACTTGGATTGAGAAAACAGGAATCTACCCTTGAATATACTATCTTTAAACGTGAGTACTGGATAAATCGTTGGAAGAAAAAGAAGTTTTTGTCCCACCGCCTGAACAATTACAAGGAACAAAGGTGGTCAGGAATGCCTTCCACACCTTGTAAAATCAAAAACCTGTACTAGATAAATAGCTGTAAGAAAAAGTTGTTGTCCCACTACCTGAAGAATTGAAAGAAACAAAGGTTTGGCGATGTCTTTCATAATGACAAAAGACAAGCCGATGCAAAAGTTAAAGGTCCAATAAAAAAATTTAATTATACCAAGGCACCACTTCTAATTTAAGGTCTATTTGGACGTCCTGACATCCAAGCTCAAATTGTCTGGGTTAAGAAGACAAGCGACAGTGAGAACCTATATATAGAAGCCTGCCGAGTGCCGGGCCCGGCGGCAAGGCCACAAGGCTCCCAGTTCTATACATATAAACGGTCAATTCATTAATAATTGAACCATCTTTAAAGAAGGTTTTAGCAGAAAATCCCCAAAAAACAGTAACTTTTTTATGCAAAAGTAATTTTCGCATCATCGTTGAAGACATAACATATTCTGTCGTCTTTATCATGTTGTATATTAGTCCAAACCTACTTTTTCTTAAGCATTCGTTACCTCGTATGTCTTTTTGACCATTCACCCTCGTGACCTGTAGTTTGTTTCATTTATTTTAGGCTTCATGTCGGCTTTTTAAAAGCCAAAACACTAGGCAATGAACAAGAAATCAATTTCCAGCGGGGACCACTTGAATCACATGTGTCTCGCAATTTTCACTTACAAGAAAAAATAAATAAACCATCACGGCATTGCACCATTGTTGCCGATCCACTTAAGAAAGCAAGAAGCATGTTAAACCTTTTCTTCTTTAAGGAGTGGTAATAAAAAAAATCATACACCCCAAAGTTTAAATAATTAATTTACGCAACAGAGTATGATTAATCCTATTTATTTAAAACCATTTCAGCCAAAACAGGAAACACTTGTTTCCCGTAAGGTTCATGTTCCCTTCCAGAAGTATGACTTTGTGACAAGCCTACAGCTGTAACTTCACCAAAAGGACAAGGTAGTTACTATTTATGGCGTATTTTCAGTCTAACAAGATATAAAAAACAGAATTACAATTTATTGTTTGAAGATGGATGAAGCTAATTCTCAACTGTCAAAAGATAGCAAATAGCCATCCAATGTTCCAACATCAAAACCATAGGACTGCTTAAAATAACCTACCAACAGCTTGCAGAGAGAACATATCTTTTTACAGCGAAAAGTTTCAAGCTTGTTGCCTAATTTTGCTACAGCGTGGATCGAACCGTGGGCCCCATATTGCCAACCTGAACATCAATCCACAGCTACAAGACAAATATGGAATTAGAAGACTGGAAATCTCTTAAATCTTGACTACGAACAGATTGATGGTTTTCAAGCTTCTTAATTCTGCAGGAAACCTCAAATTTTATGACAAAAAGTGGTGTGAGTCAAATTAAAGAGAAAAATGTCTTGGCGCGCGAAGCAAGCAAAAAAAAAAAAAAAAAAAAAAATCCGAACTAAAGTATTAGCGCAACCCGTTATAACCTACCATAAAGCCATGTCAAAAACTTCGATAAAATAAAGTTCATTTAGTTGCCTATAGTTAAATTTCAAGCAGCTACAACTGGACGAACTTTATATTATTTAACTAAGACTTCTTTGTAAGATATCAGAAATACAATCACACATAAAAATGAAGCAGAAAGCTGCAGTTCTTTTCAGCTTCTATTACTTAATTTCAAAATATACGTAACAGCGCAAGAAATTCACGACATAGAACCGTACCGCGGTACACAATGACAGAACAACTGAATTTTATCTTAAACAGGCACGTATGTGAAGGAGTCATTCGCTTTTCTTATAATTTTTATGAATATAATTTTAACTTTATGATATATATACATATATATTTACGCATAAAAAATTATTTTTAATGTAATTAGCCAGTTATATTTAGTCTTGTCCTCCCTCGACTATCCTCAAGGTGGATTTCATCTTACCCACCCTTGTATGTCGATCAATCATAGAATCTCTTCTTTTTGATAACCACGTCAAGAGATTAATGAGAAAGAAAAATTTTTTACCCCTTCCCTTTCCCACTTTATCAAAATAATCTGATATTTGGCTAAACAACTTAGCATGTGATATTAATGGAACTTCCTACATTTAATCTAAAATTCACAATTAAAACTTCAAATCAGGCTAGCAATGCACTCCAACAACGACAAAGTGTACGAGGTGCAGAAATACCTGTTTGTCATTCATAAAATATCTGTCTCTAAACATTATTAATGAATATTAATAAAAAAAAAAGAAAAAAAGATTGTATTAAATAAAGACAAAAAGGCTAGAATGAAGTGAATAAGATGAAAAAAGCCCGTGTTTCAATGTAAAAAATGATGAATTAAAATAAACAAGCTATTATAACGCATAAATACGAAGTTTCTTTACTGAAAATGAGAAATCCAGAAGCCAAATCTATTTCCCTATATATCATCTTAATACATCATCTAATACAAACATCTATCATCTTAATACAATCTATCATCTTAATATTAATAATCTTAATCTATCATCTTAATATTAATAATCTTAATCTATCATCTTAATATTAATAATCTTAATCTATCATCTTAATACAAACAGCTCTTTGTACATCAAATTTCCAAACGGAACCATTTTCGATATATTACAACCATATTTTATCCATGTTGGACTAAATAAACATAAAAAATGAACTTACGGGCCTCTAAAACCACCACTGCGTCCTCCATATCTCTCAGCAGGACATTCTTTTGACCAGTGGCCACTTCGACCACACTTGTAGCATTGGTCTGATTGACCCATTCCTGGCTTGGTTCTTACACGACTGGTCGAAAACTGGACGTTCAAAGGGTTGCCATGATAGTTGTAACTGTTCAATTCTCGAATGGCTCTATTGGACGGTTCACCTTTTTCCATGTGCTGAAACATAGAGCTAATTATGTTTCAATTTGGGAAACTAATCATAGATGTTGATCGTTTTTTTCCATCAATTGTTAACCAGCAATGTCGACGGTGTAACAGACTGCATTAGCATTAGTTTTATGATAAATTAATAGCAATTCATCAAGATTAAGAAGTTTAGACAACCCCGATGGAAAGTTTTGCTAATACTCTTAGCCTATATAGGCTGAATATCAGCTATGAAGAAAGTAAGGGCTAATTACTGCAATCAAGAAAAAAAAATGCAAGGGACGTTACCCCTCCAATTAAATTAGTTCTTATCCTCACCAAGAGCAGAAATATTTCTGACAGACAATATGAGTTACTTCATGCTCATCATGGTGAATGCTAGGGAAAAAGTGATCAAATAGTCTGGCTTTTAGGAAGCAAGATGAGATATTATATTCCTTCACGATTATATAGAAAAAAAGTTGTATAAAGATTGTGCATATGTCAAAGGCAAAAAGAACATTTTTGTTTATCTGGCGATTACTTGGTTTTGAAATATCAAATGAGTATTCAGAAGAAACCTGCTAGAAGCCGAAAGGAGTTGTGGATTCCAGGTGCTGTTTTTCAGAAGGTGACAGAAACGGATACAAAAACCAAGATAAAAACAACATGAAAACATATACTTGTATATAACGTTTCGTAACTTAAAAATGCAACGAGGTAATGAAAACGAGGAAACAAAAACGAGATGACTACCTATATTTATTAAAAGTTCAAAAGCTTAAAAATTCTAAAAATACACAGTATTTTATTTTCAGGAATGGGTAGAACAATGTTCAAATCAGAGGTTATAGTCAAGCTATGAACTGTAAGAAAATATGGCCAAGTTTGACAGAATTAGGAAATTGCGAGAATCAAAACTGAAATTTGGAGAATACTTTTTGGTCTGGACATATGTACAGGCTAAATAAATCCTCATGTTTGTCATAGAATCCAGATTAAATCTTGGAAACCACTCTTATTGTAATCAATGGTATATTTATTTGGTGTTACTTGTTATTTATCTCCCATAACTTGTCAAATTTATCTTAATAAATGAGCAATCTATCTTATTAAACGAGCAATTATATACATCAATTTTTTTCTCAAACATGGCATTGTAATTTTTCCTAAAAATTGGCATACTACCTTTTCCCGTGTAAAAAACGATCTAAATAGATTACAATTTTGGGAAAATTCATCCCAAACCCCTTTATTTTTCATAAAATCATCTGCTGGTTGAAATTACAGACCCCTGAAGGTTGAAAGTCCTGAAATAGGAGTTTCAAGACGCTTTTTTTGGTGACAAATCAGTTGGTTCCAAGCTTTTACAGAAAGACACTCCCGTTTGACAGCCGTGAAGATTCTTGGATTTTAATGGCTTCACACTCAATGCTAGGCATTGCAACAGAAAAATTAAAAAAAAAATAATTTGCATACAAGAAAAAAAAACATCCCCCCAAATTTGACATTTTACCCATTCCACAAAACGGACACAATAATCACTATAAAATAAAGGACACTTAACTACATTGCCAATAGCATATCCACAGCAACAATGAGATTTTACTAACACCTAGATTTAGCTAACACAAGTTTTGAGTTAATCGGGTTCCTCACTTTCTCCAATTGGCTAAAAATTCCATGGAAAATTCTGATTGGCTTAAACTAGTGCTAGCTAAATCTCGATATTAGTAAAATCCCGTTGTGAACAAGGCATTCAGGAGTTGGAATGCATTAAACTTTGAAGGATAGTTTATTCTTTGTTGAACTACTACAAGAGTGAACACAATAAGTTATGAATATAGGCTTTCCAAACTAAGTTCTTGCCATTTTGATTAACTGTTTCTGAAATACAGCTGATACAAAAGTCAAAGACAAGCATGGACGATTCTTAAATCTTGGCTTTCATATTGACAGGTGGAACTATGGTGTGGCTTGGGTATAGGTCTAACAAAATTCTTACTTACCACAAAGGCAAAGTTTTTCAAAACATCACATTCCATTACAGTTCCATATTTTTCAAACAGTTCTCTAAGCTCAGTACCATTCACATCATCTGGCAAGTTACCAACAAATATTTTGACAGATGGTACATTTGATGGCCTGCTTGTTGAGGCTTCCACTCTCATATTTTTTCCTTTGATGAAATGTCCATTCAGGTCAGCAATAGCTGCTTTTCCCTCATCTGCATTTCTCATATGCTAGAAACGAGGGAAACACTTAAGGTCTTGTCAGTAAAAAAGACTGTAAACAATAATAAGGATCATGAAGATCAGGAGAATAGTTGTAATCAGGATTCAAAGATCTTGGTGATTGAAAATTCATCATTCAATAAGAGGATTGTGAGAGGATTTATATATTTTAAGAGGATTGTGCCCTTAATTTTGCCCTTCCCTGGACAAAACGCCCATTTGCCTAGAAAATACTTTACTCCTTCTTATTCACACAAGCTACTAAAAAAGCTAATCATTTGAGATCCAAATGAGAGAAAAGATACCTGGCTATCCTTTCTTTAAAACCCTTTGCTAGTCATCATGTTCCAACCCCCCAGGTAGTGGGGGGATACCAAGCTCTTCAGGTAGTGACTAAATCTCCCCAAGTCCCTTATTGCTCCCTTTCAAACAATATTCCCTTACAACTCTTTTCAATACGCCATGATATATTGTTTTTTAAATTTTGTGTTGTTATTTTGGAGAATCCGCGGCTAAGTAAAATCATCCCCCATAAGCATATCCTTTCACACAAATGGCTTCCGCGACAAGTAGCTCAAACCGGTACCAGAAATTCAGCAGGTACCACCACAGCATATGCGTTTTGATTGGATGTATTTGGGGGAATGATGGGCGTGGGGGGGGGGGGGGGGACAATTTGCCCTCCATTCACTTTTGACTATTAAAAAGGGCACTAGCCACTTCAATTTCCAATCGAATGAGCCCTTTTCTAAGTTTCTACGAAGAAACTTAGGAAGTTTCCTAAGTTGCCTAAGTAAAGAACAATGTTGGCTGATGTATTATTTATTTTTTTGTTTCCATACCAGGGCACTTTGTACCGAAGGAGTTGTCGTAGAAACTTCGAAAGGGGCTCATATGCCCCTATCAAAGAAAGTAAACAGATTTTTTTGCAAATGGTATGAAGTTTTCCATTTCAGGTCAACTAGAGGAGGTATGAAAAAAAATTAAACACTACTATTTGTGTCCAGATTTTTAAAAGGGTGTATGTTGTTAAAAATCGCTGAAAATTTTTCTCCAGCATACAAATAGCAGGCCAAACTAAATTCTTAGAAAACGAAAAATTTTAAGTATTGTTTTCTTTTTCCCTGAAAAGACTATGTCAATATAAAACGTACATAAATTAATTAAAAAAAACTTTTTCCACAAAATAAGTTTTTCAAAGAAAAGTAAAAGAACTCCATTAAACAAAAAATGAGCAAAAAAAAAACAAATAATTTACCAAGCGTGTAACTACCACAAATCAGCATCGATAAATAAATGAAACCCAAAACCAACAGAAATTACAATAAATAACCGAGTCAAACTCAAAACGAGCAGAAATTAACATAAGTTAGGCTCAAAACCCCCATGCCTTCCCAAGGACAGAACATAATTTGCACTTTACTGAAAAAAAAAACAAATGAATGTGCATCATCAGTTTAATATACATCTACTGATATTTAGTAATCAAAATGTTAATATTATTTGATTTATTAAAGTTATAAAAGTAAAAACATTTATATTTTTTCAGTAAAGTGCAAATTACATTCTGGCCTTGGGAAGGCATATGGGTTTTGAGCCCAACTTAGGTTAATTTCTGCTCGTTTTGAGTTTGTACCCGTTATTTATTGTAATTTCTCTTTGTTTTGGGTTTCATTTTTGCTCATTTTTTGTTTAATGGAATTCTTTACTTTTCTTTGAAAAACTTATCTTGTGGAAAAAGTTTTTTTAATTGTATTTTATTGCATTTCCATATCAAGTTGAACTTACAGAAAAACTTCATTGGAGCAGCACAAGAAAATGTTAAATGTTTAGTCTTAGATTCTTAAAGCTACATCACAGGAATTTAGAAAGTTACATACAAAGATTTTGCTGTTAAAATCTGAAACTCAATGCAAGAACTTTGATGGAAAACTTGAAAACTAATTTCAAGCATTAAGGGATTGAAAAACAATAATAGCCACAGCATAACTAAAATATAAGAAACAGGACCAAAGTTGAAATAAACCACAAAATTGTATTTAATAGGTTTCATCCCTGTATTAAGTTTAACTTGCAGAAAAATTTCATCAGAGCAACACAAGAAATCTGTACTTAAATGTTTAGTCTTGAGTTTTTAATGTTAAATTACAAGAAACTCGAAACCAAATTTTACAATCCATACCCAAACTCTAAAGACAACTAAATAAACAAGGAAGTAAGGAGCAACTTTAAAACTTAAAACAAACAAAATCATTCATCTAGAAGGGATTTCCCAACACTTGGTCTTTATGCAAGTCTTTAAGCTCTTTAAAAAATACATTCAAATTCAACATAAGAAATCCTTAAATTGCTCCTAGCTGCAATTTAAGGTAAGGTGATTCAATAACCCGCGTGTTTTAGGAATTGTTTTTGATTAATTGTGGCAAAAAGTCAAACATCAAGGAGGCACACTTGTGCCTCTATAAAGAGGCGACCCACCACAATGTTAAGCGATTTCAGGTCCTAGAGGTCGCAGAGAGACGGCGGTAATCGCATTTTGTAGCCCAAGCTCAAACTAAGAAACTTGCAAAATTTCATCCACCTCCGACTTTATCTTCATGGGGTAAACTGGGCCGGAAGTTTGGACCCTCCCACCAAAGGCCCCCTTTAACGTTGTCCAATTGGGCTGAAATTTAGAGATTAAGCTTTCCTAGGGCCCGGGAGCTTTTCCTCGAAATTTCAGCTCAATCCGATCACTCCTTCCCTGTTTTCAAAAAACCAAATATAGCCACTTAAAATTCATTTCTTTTTTTTTTCTTATCCACGCCTACAGGCCACAGTTGGCCACGGATCCGGTTGAATGAGGACTCATTCAAAGCAGAATTCGACCTTTTAGGGCCTTTTGATATTTTCAGACCGAAAAAATTACCCCCCGAATTTACATTTACGAAAAACCTCGTTTTCCTATATTAGCCCATGTTAATTTTTCCCACCACAACCCCCCTTTAACGTTGTCTGATCTGACTGAAATTTAGAGGATAGGCTTTCCTGGGGCCTGGGAGCTTATCCTCGAAATTTCAGCTCAATCTGATCACTCCTTCCCTGTTTTCCAAAAACCACATCTCAAGATTTTTGGGAATTTGCTTGCGTCTAAAATATATTCAATTTGCTAAACAACAATAACTATTGTGTTTGTATAGTCCAGCGGCTGATACCCCAGACTCTCAGGCGGAAAACCCGGGTTCGATTCACCATCAGAGCAACTTTTTTATATACTTTGAAAAGAAACTCAGTTTCTTTTTTAAATTATTTGAAAAAAATTACGTTTTCTAAAGAGTTAAAGAGGCTGAGTTACCAGGTCGAACCTTAAAACGTACAGGGATTAGGAGGCACAGTTGGGGGGCTGTTAAAGAGGCTGAGTCACAAGTTCGAACCTTAAAACGTACAGGGATTAGGAGGCACCCTGTACAACGCGATTTGAGTGTTCAGGAATTAAAAGCCTTAACACAAGAATGTTCAAGAGCAGGGGGTTTGGGGGCGGCAGCCCCCCAACTTTAACTCCTGACACGATCAGCTAACAGTTAGTCAAGCAATAATAAGTAATAAACTGTACAAAAACGTGCAGAAATTATTTGAAAAAAACTACGTTTTCTAAAGAGTTAAAGAGGCTGAGTTACAAGGTCGAACCTTAAAACGTACAGGGATTAGGAGGCACAGTTGGGGGGCTACCACCCCCCAAACCCCCGCTTTCGCAGCCTTTAAATATAAAAAAAAATTCTTTAAACTGAAAGTAAGGAGCGACATTAAAACTTAAAACAAACAGAAATTATTCCGTATATGAAAGAGGCTGTGCCCTCCTCAACGCCTCGCTCTTTACGCTAAAGTTTTTATTGTTTAAAAAAAGAGTTGTGAGAAAGTCAAACTTTAGCGTAAAGAGCGAGGCGTTGAGGAGGGCACAGCCTCGTAGTTTTTTTTCAAATAATTACCATAAAGAGTTAAGGGTTGAAGAAGGCACAGCCTTGATCACATACAGAATAATTTCTGTTACTTTCAGTTGAAAAAAAAGTTTTTATTTAGTTTTTGACTGTTTTTCAAACTATACCAAAAAATTCCCCCTAGTTAAATTTCCTTTAGAAACTAAATTCTCCTAATGAAACATTCTCCCTGCAGTAAGTCCCTAACATTAAAAATCTCCCCTAAAAAACTTCTGTTTATTTCCCAACCTAGTCTATATGTAAACAATAGGCAATTACACAACTTACAGCCTACAGGGAAAAGGGAGGGGGCTAGTTTGCCTCTAATGTTTTTGGTCACTTAAGCTATTGATGGGCAATTGTTTAATTGTATGAAATTTCGTATATTTGGAATCAGGATAAAGATCAGACTCTTTTGGTGTATAAATTACTGTAAAAAATCACTTTTTAGAGTTCTGTTACTATTGGGCTGAGTTTATCTTTACATACACTTTGTTACCACTGACTTTTCAAAAATGGATTGCTTAATGAAGTTGAATCCATATTAAACAGGAAGAAGATACAAAATACACAAATCATGTTTAGAATTTTCAACTTCTGAGAATTACTTATGTCAGTAGCCTATTAAGTTCAGCAAAGAAAAAAAACTTACCACAAATCCAAAACTTCCAACAATGTCACATTCAACAATTTCACCATATTTCTCAAAGAGTGGACGGACATCTTCATTACTTACACCTTCAGCTAGGTTGCCAAGGAAAATCTTGAAAGTTTTTCCTCTGTTAGGAATTGGCATCTTGGGTCTAAAAATAACCAAACATTTTATTTACACTGTTATATAATTAATAGTTCACAAGTTTGAACATAAGATTCAAATAGTGAGAATTTAGAAGACTAGTCTGCAGGGAAAGGGGGTCAAGACAACTAGAGGATTGAAGCCTGCTTTTGGAGGAAGAAGAGCTTTAGATGTACCACAGGATATTCTTAATATTCCTCCTTGATCTAGATATACGTCAGATACAGAATCTAAAATTAAGATTTATTTTGCCAATAGATCCTGCTATACCATAAAATGAGGGATTAGCAATTTTTTTACCCTTCCAAACTTTAGGCTTCAGTCTCCACCTTCTTCCTGGAAAAATACTGTCCAGGGGGTAGAATCTATGAATATATACCAATAATATGAACCTATACAGCTTCATATTAGATATTTAATATATTTGATCATCTTTATTCTACAAGACAATGGTTATGCTGTCCTTTGAGTTAGGGCCTGGTGTCTTGATGGTATACATGCTTTTTGGTATAGAGCTTTTTATTGAGGAAGGCTACATTCTTCTGGGAAGCTGCACAGCATTCTGGTTAGGATCTACAAAAAGGTCATTTCACCCAGCAGTTTATACCTTGTATCTACAAAAATATTAGCTTCCCAGGAGAAAAATTAAGTGATTTCAAAATTACTTTTGCTCAAATATTTTTTTACAAATGTGTCAATTGATAAGCCAATTGAAATGCTAATGTATAAGAAATGTTATGCAACAGGTACTCCTTGCATCCAAACAAATGTTCTAATGGAAATGTTCTTTGGCAGCATCTTTATTACATTAATTTTTTTATTCTGTTTCTCAAAAATTTAATCAGAATATTTGCCAATTGGTAATATTGTGAGAGGTAAGAACAAGTGATTTCAGTATTGCAAGGGAATTTTCACATTTGTCCTCAGTTGGTTTAGTCCTTGCAAAAAATGAGCTTATTTTATTGCAAGATGTGTTATATAAAATTAAAAAAATCCATAAACACCACAAAAAAAAACAGCTGTTTATTATCCATTTTTTTAAGCATTCATATCAACATTTGACCTGATCCTAAGATGCAGCACATGTTGACTACAACAAGCATAGTTAATATATGCAGCATGGTGACTATAGCAAGTTTTGCTATATGACTGTGTACCTAAAAAGCTGGTAAAACTAGAAAAACATAACCATTACAGTAAAATAAATGACTGGCTGATAATTTGGTCTGTTGGTAGAAATTGGTGAAAACCAGGGATTTTTTGTTTTACATTTAAATTTTAAAAAGGTTACTGTTATATCCACCAAACTTAAAAACAACTATTCTACTTCACAACATTTTCTTTAGATTGAATGCATCCATGACTGACTATGTTTATGATTGAGATGCTTTCTTCTGACTTTATGACATCATTCTCCAAATCGGGGCCCAGACTTTAAGTACAAGTCAGTGATGTGGCTTCACTTTTAACAATAAATGCATTTATTATCAGTTGTACCATAATACATTGATATATTTAAGCTAATCACATAGTCTACTTGTTATAAGGAAAAAAATCTAGACAAATCCACTTTGAAAACAACATGTCATCATTCAGGAGCTCTACAAAGAGAGATCCTTAGATTGCTCCTAGCAGCAATTTAAAGTAATTTAAGGGAAATTCAATATTGAAAAAATCCACTTTCTAGCTGGATAACAAGAGATTTTATAGTGATCTAATTGTAGAAAATAAGAGCTGGTTAGAAGCAACCTTGCAGTGCAAATTTTTGTTGTTCATATTATTGACTTACAAATAAAGTAAACATACCACTTGATGCCTTTTTTATGCTCTTTCCAAATACAATAATCTTTTGTCAGTAATGAATTTTACCCCCACCCCTATATACACCAATTCAGGGTATATATTTGCACATTAGGGTGGTGGGGTTAAATATTATTTATGTAAATGAGAGGTAAGTTTAAACTTTCCCCCTCCCCCCCCCCCCAATGTACAAATATAGGGTAAAAAAACAGTATCCAATTGAGCAAAATTATGTAAAACTAAAACCCTCACATCTTGTTACCAAAGAGGAATTGAGAAGAATTGGGTACATTAATGAATAGCAAAAAGTCTAAGCTATGCATCAATATGGTTATTATTCATATTATTTAAGATCAGAGACTTGAAATTCTTAATTTATTGACTTACCTGCAGGGACCTCTTTTTGGAAATATCAATTATCCTATTTTGATGTATATATCCATTCAATGTTCCAGTTTTATTCACATATTAAGAGAAAGCTGATTTTCTTCTGATTCTAGAAATGTGACTTTTATTGCTTGATATTTATTCTATAAATCACAAATATTAAATAAAGTTTTTCTTTTCAATTGCTTGTCTAAACAGAGACCGTATTTTCAATTTATGCTGACAAATCATTGGTGAAAATTTGACCAAGGCGGGGTTCTTGTTACTGCCCTCACATTGCTTCATGTTGTAGCAAAAAGGGGTGGTCCAAAAACCCATTGCTATTTTTCCAAAATGCCAAAGAAAAGTCGTCTTTCCCAAAAAGAGGTCTTTTACCCTATACCCTGAATTGGTATATATAGGCTAGGGGTGGGGGTACAATATATTTTTGACAAAAATGATTTTTATATTTGGAAAGAGCATAAAAAAAGGTATTAAGCAGGCTAATATATTTACTTTATTCTTAAGTCAATATGAACAAGAAATTAACCCCTTATAGCCTAGCCTACCTAAGAATTAATGGTCAGACAGCCTGTCCAAGTTCCTGGCAATGGTAAATATCAGACCCAATCAAAGCACAAATACATGCATTTGACCAAAGCAGATAGAGGAGGCAGGTGTCACTACACCAAGCAGAGCCCAGTAGAATACCAAAGTCAAAATCAAGAAGAAACTGTAAGCAGCAATTAGCAGTCTAATGGATATTTTTTTTTCTTAACATGTTTCCTTATGTTCTGCTAGAGGCCTAAGCTCATACCCAATAAGCAACCAAATCATACACCTAAAACATACTTTTGGAGACTTTACTGACTACATATTTCAAGGCCTGTTATGAAGCAATAATTGTTTGTTTATCATGTTTTCTTGTGGGAGTCTAGCATACCAGATAAACTGATATGGTAAAATTCTACTTTAGCTACTTTTGGCTATCTTGGAAAGGTGTTAGGTTAGGAAAATGAAACTTTCAGGGATGGGTCTAGTATGTCCCAGAAAGGTATTTTGAAGGGGTGTATCCCATTTGAGCGCTTTCCCATTTGAGCGCCATGGCGCGCAAATTGGAAATTCCCCTTTTCGCGCCGTATTTTAATTAGTTCAGTTGTGTGCCAGTTTAGCGCCAGATAAAATTTTGCGTATGTTAGGTGATATAGCTAGGTGATCAGGTAAATTTTTAGCAAATCATATTATTGACTTACGAATAAAGTAAACACACCACTCGATGCCTTTTTAGGCTCTTTCCAAATATAATAATCATTTTTGTCGGAAATGAATTTTACCCCCACCCCTATGTATACCAATCCAGGGCATATATGTGCACATTAGGGGGTGGGGGTAAAGTTTAAACTTAACTCCCATTAACATCAGAAATAAAATTTACCCACCCCCTAATGTGCAAATAAATACCATGAATTGGTATATATAGGGGTGGGGGTAAAATTCATATCAGAAAAAATGATTATTCTATTTGGAAAGAGCATAAAAAGGTATCGAGTGGTATGTTTACTTTATTCTTATGTCAATAATATCAACTGCGAAAAATTTACCGACGGGTCTTCATGTCTGTTTTCCTCATACAGTATATAGCGGTGGATACCGCATAATGCATAAGTACCTGTATATACCTTTAGTAGTAAATATATATGGTATACATAAATACTATATATATTTACTTAGTTTATAATACTATAAATGGAAGTTATTTTCACAACCATTGACCCAATAAAATCCTCAGTTTTGTTCGTTGTCTTCGTGGCAATAAATATTTCTACAGGTCAATGTGGCAGCAAACCACGCTTCATCCACCGCAAAATCACAATTTTGGGTTTGGCGCTCAAATGGTACTCCGTGGCGCTCAAATGGGAACAAAATTCCATGGCGCTCAAATGGAACAAAATTCCGTGGCGCTCAAATGGGAAAGCGCTCAAATGGGAACACCCCTGAAGTAGCCTACCTAACTGCACTCCTTCTCCCTCTAGAGGGTCCTGAAATTTGCCTACATGACAAGTCTATAACTATTGTAATTTTAACAAAACAACATATAATTAAAGCTATATATTAATTTGAAATTTGATCACTACATAAAAAATAATTTGAGCTATATATTTGCACATCAGTGAGGGTCAGAGGTAAAGTACAGTGAGTGCATGCAAAAATATGTCAACTAGAATAATTCGGCATATTACGAAGCATGAATTGTTTTCTTAACATGTTTCCTTTTCTCCAGTTAGTTATCTGGGCCATTATCCATTTTCTAACTTACTCAGAGAGATAGACTATGCTTATTTGTCTTCGATCGGTCTATCTTCTAGGCTATGCTTTAGAAAAAGAGAAACAGCATATACTCCTGGAAGTACCATATTAGTAAAATTAGACTCGGTACCTGCTTAGGAAATCAATACTATGCCTTCATACATCATGAATTTACATTTAGTGTGGCAAAGTACCAAACAATAATGAAGATGAAAATAGATAAAAAGTATTACTTACTCACTATCAGATTTCCTTAGTAGTAACTTTCTTCTCGAAGTTTCAAGGTTTCGTACGATTTTTAAATGCTGCCATCGGTTTCATCAATTACAATATAGATGTCATTGAAGATTGAGAAAGACGAGTTAATGCAGGTCACAGGCGAACGTGTGTGATACAAACGTCAAGCTGAAAAAATTTTGTGGAACCAATTAATTTGCTGCTTGTGCTCGTCTATGTTCAGTTTATTAGGCTTCTAATGTGCAGTAATGTCATCACACATAGCCTAAAGGCACGTTCATACCTAAACCTTTTTAACAATGAAAGATAGGAAACGCAGAGGATAGGCACGCAAAACGAACAGAAAATATTACGTATATGATTGGGTTCACGAAGGGCAATATATATACGTAATTTGCACTGTAATAAAAAAAGTATTAATGTTTTTACTTTTATAACTTTAGTAAGTCAAATGATGTTAACATTTTGACTACTAAATATTACTATATGTATATTAAACTGATAAAGTACATTCATTTGTATTTTTTTCAGTAAAATGCAAATTATATTCTGGCCTTGGGAAGGCATAGGGGTTTTGAGCCCAACTTATGTAAACTTCTGCTCGTTTTGGGTTTCAATCGGTTATTGATTGTAATTTCTGTTCGTTTTGGGTTTCATTTATTTATCCACGCTGATTTGTGGTAGTTTCACACTTGGTAGATAATCTGATTTTATTTTTGCTCATTTTTTGTTTAATGGAGTTATTTACTTTTCTTTGAAAAGCTTATTTTGTGGAAAAAGTTTTTTTAATTAATTTTTGTTCGTTTTATATTGACATAGTCTTTTCAGAGAGAAAGAAAGTAACAGTTGAAGTTTTTTCGTTTTTTATGACTTTATAGTTTGGGCTGCTATTTATAGGGTTGAGAAAAATTTTCAGCCATTTTTAACGACATACACTCTTTTATAAATCTGGACACGAATAGTACTGTTTAATTTAGTTTCATACCTCTTCTAGTTGACCTGAAATAGAAAAATTGATACCATTCGCAAAAAAAAAATCTGTTTACTTTTTTTGACAGTTTGGATACACTTATATTACTTTGATTTGGTAAAACTTTAAAAGCAGAAATAGCCCCGAAAGTTTATACATAATACCCTCAGTCGTTCTTGGGATACTGCTGAGATGCCTTATTGGGAATTAGCATTATCACAGTGCATTTTGATTTAATCTTAAGGTAACATTTAGTTTTTAAACATAATGGGCAGATGAGAGGGTGGGCGTGAGAGGGTGGCAGTGGAAGCGGGATTAGTTGCCCTCCAATCACTTTCGACTATTAAAAAGGGCATCAGCCCTTTCTATTTTCAATCAAATGAACCATTTTCGAAGTTCCCACTACAACTCCTTCGATTCCACGGACCCTGGTCTAAACAACAACAACAACAAAAAATATTACTAATCACTTTCGACTATTAAAAAGGGTACTAGCCCTTTGAATTTCAAATCTAATGAGCCCTTTTTCAAGTTTCTACGACAAAGATTTCAATAGAAACCTTATATGCCCCCAGGGCATAACTTATAACCCTTGCCCAGAGGGTTGTGGGGGAGTTTCCCGCTCAAAAACATATTTTCTATCTGGAGATCAACTATGCTGACCAAAATGGCTATCTCAAAATATTTATTGTATTTGTTTTGGGCAATAATGGGCGTGGGAGGGGAGGGGGCTAGTTGCCCTCCAATCACTTTCGACTGTTAAAAAGGGCACTAGCCCTTTGAATTACCGATCGAAGGAGCTTTTTTTGACGTTTCTACGACAACGCCTTCTATAAAAACCTTATATGCCCCCAGGGCATAACTTAAAACCCTTGCCCTGAGGGCTGTGGGGGAGTATCCTCCTCAGAAACATATTTTCTATCCGGAATACGCTGAACAAAATGGCTATCTCAAAATTTTGATTGGATGTGTTTGGGGGAATGATGGGCGTGGGGGGGGGGGGGGGCTAGTTGCCGTCCAATCGCTTTCGACTATTAAAATGGGTAGTAGCCTTATGAATTTCCAATCGAATGAGCCTTTTTTGAAGTTTCTACGACAATGCCTTCTATAAAAACCTTATATACCTCCAGGGCATGACTTATAATCCTTGCCCTGAGGGTTGTGGGGGATTGTCCTCCTCAAAAACATATTTTCTATCTAGAAATCAACTACGCTGAACAAATCTCAAAATTTTGATTGGATATGTTTGGGGAAATGATGGGCGAGGGGGTGGGCTAGTTGCCCTCCAATCACTTTCAACTATTAAAAAGGGCGCTAGCCCTTTGAATTTTCAATCGAATGAGCCTTTTTTGAAGTTTCTACGACAACGCCTTCTATAAAAACCTTATATGCCCCCAGGGCATAACTTACAGCCCTTGCCCTGGGGGTTGGCTCCTCAAAAGCGTATTTTCTATCTGGAAATCCACTACGCTGGACAAAATATATATCTCAAAATTTGGATTGTATGTGTTTGGGGGAATGATATGCGTGGGGTGGGGGGGAGGCTAGGTGCCCTCCAATCACTTTTGACCATTAAAAAAGGGCACTAGCCCTTTGAATTTCCAATCGAATGAGCCTTTTTTGAAGTTTCTACGACGACCCCTTCCATAAGAAGTGCCCAGCTCTAAAGGAAAAAATTACTAAATAGTACATTGTGTCAAAATCATTCTTATATGCCCTTAGGGCATAATTTAAAACCCGTGCCCCGAGGGTTTTGGGGGAGTGTCCTCCTAGCAAAATATATTTTCTATATTGAACTCAATTACGCTTAACAAAATGGCTATCTCAAACTGTTGATTAAATGTGTTTGGGGATATGATGGGCGTGGGGGGGGGGTTATTTGCCCTCCAATCACGTTCGACTATTAAAAAAGGGCACTAACCCTTTGAATTTTCAATCGAATGAGCCTGTTTTGAAGTTTCTACGACAATGCCTTCTATAAAAACCTTATATGCCCCAGGGCATAGCTTAAAACCCTTGCCCTGAGGATTGTGGGGGAGTGTCCTCCTAAAAAACATATTTTATATCTGGAAATCAATTACGCTGAACAAAATGGCTATCTCAAAATTTTGATTAGATGTGTTTGGGGGAATGATGGGCGTGGGGGCGGAGCTAGTTGCCCTCCAATCACTTTCGACTATTAAAAAGGTCACTAGAACTCTCAATTTCAAATCGAATGAGCCCCTTTTGAAGTTTCTGCAACGATCCCTTCCATATGAAGTGCCCTGGTCTAAAGGAAAAAAATAATACATAGTACATTGTGCCAACATCGTTCTTATATGCCCTCAGGGCATAACTTAAAAGCCTTACCCCGAGGGCAGTGGGGGAGTGTCCTCCTCAAAACATATTTTCTATCTCGAAATCAACTACGGTGAACAAAATGGCTATCTCAAAATGTTGATTGGACGTGTTTGGGGGAATGATGGGCGGGGGGGGGGGGGCTATTTTCCCCCCAATCACTTTCGACTATTAGAAAGGGCACTAGCCACTCCAACTTCCAATCAAATGAGCCCTTTTCGAAGTTCCTACGACAACTCCTTCGATACGAAGTGCCCGGCTGAAGAAAAAAAAAAGAGATTGTGCCCACATCGTTCTTTACTTAGGCAGCGCTAGCGCGCTGTTTATGATCACGTATCGATTTGATGACAGAAATATTAACTCCACCCCTATAAGCAGTCAATAAGAAATGTGGATGTACACCCGTGTCGAAAGCTGTAGATACTTTTAACCCAGCAAAATATAATACCTCATTATTTTCATGAGCATGTAGAAGTAAATTAGCAATCAAATGGTGAATATGGTCGTGGCCTACTCCTTTCTTGAAGCCAAATTGGTTATCCGGTGTATATCACTTATCTGACATCTCGTCATTAACTAGTAACTCAGAAACTTTGCACAAAACCAGTGACACCGTAATTGGCATAAAACAAGAACATTGGTCCGAGGGCTTTCCCCTTTTTGATACTGGGTTATTTACTCCAGTACTGAGCAAATCAGGAACTATACCACAACAGAATATCATCTGAAAGAGTAAGGTCAGATGCTCAATCAGGAGAGGGGAGCTACATTTTAGATTCTTTGTACTGGGTGAAAACAAAGTACACATGAGTTTTCTGGATACCTCCTCCTTAAGGGGGTATGCAACATTTTATTAACACTCTTTTTTTTTAGATCTACAGCTTTCAGTTGTGTAGAAAACTGAAAGCAATTTTATATATTTGGAATCAGCATAATAAGCTTATTCTGTTGATATATCTATCTATATCGAATTTCCGTTTTTTAGAGTTTCGGTTACTATTGAGTCGAGTCACTCTATCCTTCCAGTTCGTTACCACAAACTGTTTGATAGTATCAAACGTTTTTCCAAGTGGTAAGTAAATAATCCACAGCTAGTCAATTTTCAAAAGCTGATTTGACTTGTATTTACCAACATCTTCCTTTAATTTTTGTGATAAACAAAAGACAACACATAAATACATAAAAATATTTTTGATCCATTCCGCTTCTTTAACAATTCTCCCTTTGCTTAATTGTTCTTTCTTCTTTCATCGGGACTTTTATGTTAAACGCACTCTGTTATATAGTGCTAGTTTGGTTGATGCTAATGAAATAAAATAGGATTAATATATATTAGTTTATAAACAAATTTGGTTTATATATTTGCGCATTAGGGGGGTGGGGATGGGGGTAAAGGAGAGCATATATTAAATAAGCAACCTAACCTAACTTAACCTAGGTACCTTTTTCTCCCCCTAAACCCCCAAAAACAATAGTTTAAATATCGTCAACGCATTGAAAACCAAGCTAAGCATTTATTACTGTATAGCAGTGTCTTGAATCAACCCATACAAAACGGGTTTTCTGTCGCGTCTCCAGTTTGACATATATAAAAGAGTGCGTTAAATATAAAAGTACCCTTTCATCTGTCATATTAACCATTTCCCCAGAATTCATATTCCTGATAAAATAACCATTCCCAATAAAAATAAGCTATATTTCCTAAAACTTTCATCTCATTAACCTTAGCCTTAGTCGCAATAAAAATATACACATTCCTAATAGAGTAACCATTCCCAATAAAAATAATTAATATTTTATACATTTTCTTATATAAAACTTATGCTAAATCTAATAAATACCCACAAGAGGACAAAAAATGGATTTATTATTGGCAGGAAATAAATGGTGTAAAAGTTTTAAACTTGAGATCCAAGAAGGGTTATGTTTAGGAGATACACATCATACCATTTCTCTTCCTTGATCACAAAACGTAGGAAACTATTTATAGAAAACCCAACCAAAATCATGAAAAGAAATGGGAGCAGTCTCAGATCCATAGAGTATCCCTCCTTTTATGAAAGGATATTGTGAGCAAGGCCGTACCCAGAGGGGGGTTGAACCCCCCCCCCCCCGAAATGTTTGTCTGACTCGTAAAAACGCAACAAAAAATGGATATAAACAAATTTTGTATGCGTTTTCTGACGTCTTTTTGTGTAACCCCCCCCCTGGATTTGTTTTAGTAAAAACTCCCTTCGAAAAAAATCCTGGGTACGGCCTTGATTGTGAGGATAAAAATCCCTTTTGTGACGGGTCTGCAAAATTTTCATTTCTTATTCTAAGACGATATTTTGGCGATGCGGTCAAGAAGCTGCGGTGCATTTGAAGCACCGCAGCGTGCTTCAAAAATCTAAAATCTAAAATGCGGTGCATTTTAGATTTTTGTCTATATAATATTTAAAAATGGTGTCTAGCTATTTGACTGCTAGAATTGAGATTCCTATTCTAAATACCTATTCTATTGAAGAATAAAGAGCTTCGGCTAGTGCTCTTCAAATAAAATAACCATACAACTGAGAGCCAATATAATCGAGTTTAAGAGGCTCTCAAAAATACATTTCAGCATTTAAGCAGAGCGAAAAGAGATATTATTTTTCAGTATTTCTGTGTTAAAAAGTGTGTTTTACCCATCGTTTTGTTTTTATGACGTTTTTTTTTTGCAAGCTAATAGCATTATCCCAAATTTCTGGAGAGAAAAATTGTATCGCTTTTTTAAACCCGGGTTAAATAATGCTGAGTGACAAATCTGAACTAATGAAGTAATGTAATTTTCGGGAAAACAAATAACTATGCCTTTTGAAACTCTCATTGGTTCTTCTGTGAGAAATATTAAGCCAGTAAAAAGAACAAAACGTTTCTGACTCTAGGTATTTTTTACAAGTAAATTCTCTAAGGTCTAACCCCAAAGTGATGCAGAGACGTCAAACATTTGTTTTATACACCGGTATCTTATGTTCGGTACATAAGAAACTTACGAATGTCCACTTCAACCTGCAAATAAAACACGAAGAACTATACTAGGGCAAAGAATAGTTGAAATACGGCAGTCAAAATAAATTAGAAATAACGTTCAGTTGAGTTAATTTGATTGGAAGTTAATTATTTAAGTTCAGTTCCGTAAGAAACGTAAAGTTAATTTTTAACGTTTAGTGGAAGATAACGTTTAGTTCCAAGTGGAACTAATTATGCAGAAAGTATACCTAATATTAGTTTGTTTATGAATTCAAATTTTATTTCTTGTTTTTCGTCGTCAAATAAATGGGAATATTTTCAGGCACCCAGCATGGCTCAATGACGGAAAAAAGTCTTGCTTGTTGGAAAATTTCACTATGTGTTGCAAATAAGTGCCTTTTATTCTCATACATAAATACATTTTTATATGCAGCCACTATGCGCCCAAGACGCAAAAATGCGTCGCTTGTCGGACAAACTTAGACGCGTTTTATTGCAAAAACGCGTGTTCTATGTGAGTGTATAAAAAAATATTTCAGTGTACTGTGCGAATTTTGCGCGAAGGCGCAATTGCCTGATCTTAAGATAGGGGAAAGATTCGTGTTCAATTTAAAAGAACTTAGTTAACTAGAAAGTCTACTTTTTCCGCTTCTAGGGTTTTATTTGCCAGAAAGTGAACTAAGGAATTTTACCGGGCTTTTGCATATAGAATGGAAAGTTTGGTAGAAAATTCGAAGTTACTATAACGTGAGCCGTACAAGACATTGGGAACAGACCATTAAGTTTAGGAAGGGGAGGCCTGAAACAGTCAAACTATTGAAGTAGGCCAAAAACATTTTGGATAACAACCTTTTTGTGAAAATTTTACACCTCTTGCTTTCTCCTACAATAAGAAAAGTAAGCTCTAGCTTTAAAAATACGGTCGATGAGTGAGTGCTTTTAACAAACAGCTACATCATTCACTCTGGGAAATCCTAAATGAATAATCATATTTTGCAGGAGCCAAGCCTTTTATCATAGAGGCAAGCATGAGCATCCGAGTTCGAATTTTTGCCAGAAATTCTCTGTAGATATCTAACAACGAAGAACTCCCAACAGTAGTTTCATAGAATAGAATTTATTTTGCGCTAAAAGCCCATAGGTCATGGCAAAAAATATAAACAAAGAACCATTACAAAAAAAGTTGCACAAATCCTAACGTAATCCTACAGAAATATACTTTTGTGATTCATCGTGAGACGAAGCAGTTGTGCCAAGCTTCTGATACCCATAAAACACTCATCCGCACACATTATCACCAACCATGCAAAACCATAATCCCCCCTACCAATCACTTCAAGTCTCCAATCACTCAGCTCCTCACATTCACCAATCAAGTGATATACGCTCTCATATAAACCTCCACACATAGGACAAAAATAAGGACTAGCCTTTAACCTTTCCCTCCCGATAAACTTTCTTCTTTGGCCCAGTGGCAAACTATCAGCCTTCATTTCAATTAATAACTTTATATCATTTTTATTCAAACCCACCTTAGAAAATAAAACTTCACCCCAAATCTCCTTCGACCGGCAATATAGACCCAGTGAATTCGAAAGCGAACGCTGGGCCTGCCATGCCTGTATTTCCTGGTCCTGTAAAGTCCTTTCAACTAATCTACTTACTTGGTCACCCATGTCCTTGAGCCCTAAACCACCTCCCCACACATGGCTTAGTCCACATTGATCAACATTTCAACATAACATTTCTAAATAAGCCGCCTTCATCACCCGCACCCTAGGCATCACTAAAATTTTTTCCCGAAGCCTAACCATGTTAATTAGCCTACGCGTTCTTAAAGAAAACAAACTTAAATCACCTCTAGGTGCTTAAACTATTTGTATTCTTACTTACCCCTAGCCACCTCTTATAATATCCTAATTGCACTGTTTTTAGCCTATCTTCCTTCACATACCCCCAAACCTCAGAACCATAGTGCATTACACCTAAGATTTTAGCCCTGAAAACCTCTTTAACTACTTGTATCTTTTTAATATCCCTAAGTTGACTTCTTAATACCATATTACAACATGCCAGAGGCGGATCCAGGATTTTTTTTTAGGAGGGGCGTAAAATAGGTTGATCCGAAAATTTTTTTTAGGGAGGGGGGGGGGGGTAAAATAGGTTGATTCCGATAAACTTGCGTTAGGAGCAAGTTTAATTAACGCAAACTTGAGTTAATTAAGTAAATTACCCTACTTTAGATTAAGCTAGGGGGGGACACGCCCCTCTTTGGATCCGCCACTGCAAAATGCCTTACCTTTTCCGATCCTAATCTCTATATGGCTACAAAATAAATTTCCTTTTGCCTTAAACTTAACACCTAAGTATGACCATTCCTCCACTAATCTAACCCATAGTCAACAAGGGCGCCGGCAGAAAATTTTCCAGGGCGAGGGGACCGAATGCCAAAATATCAATGGTGGTTGGGTGACAGAGAATATATTATAGTATTTTTTTTTTTTTACGTTGAAAAGAGTTTATTTTTAAATACTTTTAGGAAAAAACTCTCATTATTAAAAAAAACGATCAGATATTAAATAAATAAATAAAAATTTCAACTGAAAGTAAGGAGCAACATTAAAACTTAAAACAAACAGAAATTATTACGTATATGAGTGGGTTGGCCCCTCCTCAACACCTCGCTCTTTACGCTAAACTTGAAAATTTCTACCAATTCTTCAAAAACAACTACTGAAACACAAGGGTCGTCTAATTAGAACAATAAGTAAGTTTTTGTTGAAGTGCCGAAAAACTATAGCGTGAAGAGCGAGGTAATAAGGAGGGGGACAACCTCCCTCATATACGTAATAAAAAAAAAAAAGTTTTTTTTTAACTCAAAGTAAGGAGCAACATTAAAACTTAAAACGAACATAAATTATTCCGTATATGAAAGGGGCTGTCCCCTCCGCAACGCCTCGCCCTTTACGCTAAAGTTAGACTCTTTCTCAAAACTCTATTTTTTAAAACAATAAAAAACTTTAGCGTAAAGAGCGAGGCGTTGAGGAGGGGACAACCCCTTTAATATACAGAATAATTTCTGTTCGTTTTAATGTTGCTCCTTAATTTCAGTTAAAAAAAACTTGATTTTTATTTATTTAATTTTTGAACGTTTTTGAATTAATGGAGGTTTTGATTTTGGCTCACCGTACAAGAACAATAAAAAAAATTGCAGATTAATTTTACTTTTATTTGGTTAAATGGCTTTCTCGAAAGTAGTTTAATTTTATTTATGAGCTTTTTTATTAGTAATTAACTTAAAAAAAATTTCCACAAAATAAGTTTTTCAAAGAAAAGTAAAGAACTCTATTAAACAAAAAGTGACCAAAAATAAAATCAAATAATCTACCAAGCGTGAAACTACCACAAATCAGCATCGATAAATAAATGAAACCAGAAATGAACCTAAATTACAATAAATAACCGAGTCAAACTCCAAACGAGCAATAATTAACATAGCTTGGGTACAAAAACCTCATGTGTTCCCAAAGTCAGAGCAAAACTTGCACTATACTCAAAAAATATAAATGTTATTCCTTTTAGAACTTGAAAAAATTAAAGAATATTAACATTTTGATTACTAAATATCAGTATATGTATATTAAACTGACAATGCACTTTCATTTGTATTTTGAATGAGCCATTTTCGAAGTTCCCACGACAACTCCTTCGATACGAAGTGCCCGGGTCTGTACAACAACAACAACAAAAAATAATACATTATACCCACTTCGATCTTTACTATTAAAATGTCAAGCCTTCCAATCACTTTCGACTATTAAAAAGGGCACTAGCCCTTTGAATTTCCAATCGAATGATCTTTTTTTTTGAAGTTTCTACGACAATGCCTTCTATAGAAAAACCGTATATGCCCCCAAGGCATAAATTACAACCCTTACCCTAAGGTCTGTTAGGGTGGTTGTCGTCCTCTAAGACCGAATTTCCAGAACTTTCAACTACTTTAAACAACATAGCTATCTAAAAATTTTCATTGGATGTGTTTGGGGAAATGGTGGGCATGAGAGGGGTGTTAGTCGCCTTCCTATCACTTGCGACTATTAAAAAGAGCACAAGCCACTCCAATTTCCAATTAAATGAGCGCTTTTCGAAGTTTCCACGACAACCTCTTCGATACGAAGTGCCCTTCTCTAAAGGAAAAAATTAATAAATAATACATTGTGCCAACATCGTTCTTATATGCCCCCAGGGCATAACTTAAAACCCTTGCCCAGAGGGTTGTGGGGGAGGGTCCTCCTTTTTACTTAGTCCCGGTTTCTTGTCTCGTTCTCGAGTGTCCCCGTTCTTTACTTAGGCAACGCGATCCTGCTGCCTATGATTTATACAACAACTTTCTATATAAACCTTATATGCCCCCAGGGTATAACTTACAACCCTCGTACTGAGGGATCTGAGGGGGTTATCATCCTAAAAGACCTAATGTCCAGAACGTTTAACTACGTTGAACAAAACGGATATCTCAAAATTTTGATTTGATGTGTTTTGGAAAATGGTGGGCGTGAGAGGGGCGTTAGTCGCTATCCAATCACGTTCAACTGTAAAAAAGACACTAGTCCTTTCAATTTCCAATTGAATGAGCCCTTTTGAAGTTTCTACGACAAAAATCTCAATAAAAACTTTATATACCCCACGGCATAACTTACAACCCTTGCCCTGAGGACTGTGGGGGCAGGGGTTGTCATCCTTAAAAATCTATTTTCCAAAACTTTCAACTACGTTGAATAAAATGGCTATCTAAAAATTTAGATTGGATGTGTTTGGGGAAAAGGTTGGCGTGAGAGGGGGGGTTAGTTACCCTCAAATCACTTTCGACTATTAAAAAGGGTTCTATCCCCTTGAATTTCAAATCGAATAAGCCCCTTTTCAAATTTCTAAGAAAAAGATTTCAATAAAAACCTTATATGCCCCCAGGGCATAGCTTATAACCCTTGCCCTGAGGGTTGTGGGGGAGTGTCCTCCTCAAAAACATATTTTTTATATGGAAATCAACTACGCTGAACAAAATGGCTATCTCAAAATTTTTTTTAGATGTGTATGGGGGAATAATGGGCCTGAGGGGGGATAGTTGCCCTCCAATCACTTTCGACTATTAAAAAGGACAATAACTCTGTTAATTTACAAACAAATTAGCTTTTTTTGAAGTTTTTATGACAACCCCTTCTTTACAAACCTTATATGCCCCCAGGGCATAACTTAAAACCCCTGTCCTTGTGGCTGTAGGGGAGTGTCTTCCTCAAAAACATATTTTCTATCTGGAAATCAACTACGCTGAACAAAATGGCTATCTCATAATTTTGATTGGATGTGTTTGGGGGAATGATGGGCGCAGGGGGGGGGGGCTAGTTGCCCTCCAATCACTTTTGACTATTAAAAAGGGCACTAGCCCTTTGAATTTCCAGTCGAATAAGCCTTTTTTGAAGTTTCTACGACAGCGCCTTCTATATAAACCTTATATGCCCCCAGGGCATAACTTAAAAGTCTTGCCCTGAGGGTTAATAGCCGTAAGTCCTAATAGCCGCACACTCCTCAATATAGACCAAGAGAAGTTGTCTACGATCATGAAGGTGAATACTTTGGTTATTGTTCAAATACCTTAAATTCATTAAGCAGATCAGCTTAAATTATGTGCGGGGAAACTTCTTTTCTATAAGGGAGTGCCCTCCTCAAAAACATATTTTCTATCTGGAAATCAACTACGCTGAACAAAATGGCTATCTCAAAATTTTTATACTATTAAAAAGGGTACTAGCTCTTCGAATTTCCAATCGAATGAGCCTGTTTTGAAGTTTCTACGACAACGCCTTCCATAAAACCTTATATGCCCCCAGGGAATAACTTAAAACCCTTGCCCTGAGGTTTGTGGGGGAGTGTCCTCCTCAAAAACATATTTTCTATCTGGAAATCAACTACGCTGACCAAAATGGCTATCTCAAAATTTTGATTGGATGTGTTTGGGGGAATGATGGGCAGAGGGGGGGGCTAGTTGCCCTCCAATCACTTTCGACTATTAAAAAGGGCACTAGAACTCTCAATTTCCAGTCGAATTAGCCCCCTTTGAAGTTTCTACGACGACCCCTTCTATAAAAACCTTATATGCCCCCAGGGCAAATAACAAAAGCACAAACAACAATAGGGAAATCTTTTTGGAAGACAGTGGAGATAATTTGAATGAATATTTCGGCCCTATGTCCAAGGGCCGTCCTCAGCAATACAAAAATATATAAAAGAAAAAAGACTCACAACAACATGCGACCAATCAAACCGAAAATCAAATTTTTTTCAAAACGGTTCTAGCATCCTTACCCCAGTAAAATTCAACCAAGACTGATAAAAAGTAAGGTAAAACAAGGCGATTCAATGAGATGAAAGAAAAATAATTTAAAAACACGTTCTTATTGTTAATCCAGCCTTTTTCGCAGCTAACCTCAAAGGTCTTTTAGTGATCGGTTCTGCGTTGATGTCTATTGGTTTTTTAAAATATTTTGTAAGATCATTTTTAATTAAATTTGTGTATAGAGCATTTAGTGTATATTCCCCCAACTCCCTATTTAAGGGAATATTATTATTAATCTTAAGTCTGATTTCAATTGATTCTCGGACTACCTGCTTTATGCCTAGGTCGTTGCTAATAAGGGCGGATTCATCAAAAAGTATATTGTGGCTAGGATTTTAAAAATATGGCTGCCTAATGCAGATTCAGATGAAACAGCGCAAATATGAGAATTTAGAGCTTTGACTATATCATCTTTATGCTGTTGTATGTGCTTTTCTAAATTCTGGTGTGTTCTACCTACATAATATTTGCCACAATCGCATGGTATTTGATAGACCCCTCTTTGGCGAGTAACTGGGGTTTTATTTTTACCAGAATTTAGAAAATTTTTGATTTTTAAATTATTTGTGAATACTACATACAGATTATTTTGTGTGCAAACTTTTTTAAGATTTGCAGTGATTTCTGGGATCTAGGGAAGCTATATTAGGTTTGACGGATTATCAGAAATCTCACACGGTAAACTGTCATTAATTTTACGGGAATGCCTTTTCAGTCTTCAGTTAATTACACTATTAACAAATAAAACAGGATAACCATTTCCGAAAAGTATGTCCCTGATAAAGTTTAGTTCTGCTGTGATGTGGGAATCAGAACAAATGTTTAGGGCACGATCGACGAGGGATATTACGACTGCTCTTTGACGACTGAAGCAGGTAGTCCGAGAACCAATTGAAATCAAACTTAAGATTAATAATAATATTTCCTTAAATAGGGACTTGGGGGAATATACACTAAATGCTCTATACATAAATTTAATTAAAAATGATCTTACAAAATATTTTAAAAAACCAATAGACATTAACACAGAACCGATCACAAAAAGACCTTTGAGGTTAGCTGCAAAAAAGGCTGGATTAGCAATAAGAACGTGTTTTAAAATTATTTTTCTTTCATCTCATTGAATCGCCTTGTTTCACCTTACTTATTATCAGTCCTGGTTGAACTTCCCTGAAGTAAGGATGACTGTTTTGAAAAAAAATTTAATTTTTGGCTTTATTGGGCACATGTTGTTGTGACTCTTTTTTCTTTTATATATTTTTGTCCTGCTGAGGACGGCCCTTGGACATAGGGCCGAAATATTCATTCAAATTATCTCCACTGTCTTGTTGTTATGCAAAAGGCAGTGTGGTCTTCGTCGCTATTTTTGCCCCCAGGGCATAACTTAAAACTCTTGCCCTGAGGGTTGTGGGGGATTGTCCTCCTCAAAAACATATTTTCTATTTGGAAATCAATTATGCTGAACAAAATGGATATCTCAAAATTTGGATTGGATGTGTTTGGGGAAATGATGGGCGTGGGGGGGGGGGGGCCTAGTTGCCCCCCAATCACGTTCGACTATTAAAAAGGGCACTAGCCCTTTGAATTTCCAATCAAATGAGCCTTTTTTGAAGTTTCTACGAGGACCCCTTCCATATGAAGGGTCCTGCTCTAAAGGAAAAAAGTTATACATAGTACATTGTGCCAACATCGTTCTTGGGGGAATGATGGGCGTGGGAGGGGGGGGGGCTATTTGCCCTCCAGTCACTTTCGACTATTAAAAAGGGCACTAGCCACTCCAATTTCCAATGGAATGAGCCCTTTTCGAAGTTTCTACGACAACTCCTTCGATACGAAGTGCCGGTCTGAAGAAAAAAAACAAATTGTGCCCACATCGTTCTTTACTTAGGCGGCGCTAGCGCGCTGCCTGATAAATATACGTAACTTACGAATTAACTTACGTAACAAACTTCTATATCCGTATATTAGGGGGTTCGCCCCCTAGTCAATACCTCTCTCTTTACGCTAAAGTTGAATTTTGTTCCAATTCTTTAAAAATGACCCCTTAATAACAAAGGCCGTTAATTAGAATAAATAGCTCTTATGAAAGTACTAAAAAATATTTGGCTTAAAGAGCGAGCTATTGACTTGGGGGCGAACCCAATTATATAAGTAGTAATCTCTGTTCGTTATAAGTTTTGATGTTGCTCCATACTTTCAGTTGAATTACTTTTTTATTTAATTTCTGATCGTTTTTTTTAATGATGCTGGAAAATCTGACACCGCCCTGATGGAAATTTCCCTTCCCCCATTAAAACTTACCCCACGGAAAGATCCTCCCACATACCCCCCCCCCCCCAACACTACCAGAAAAAAATCCCCATTGAAAACGTCTGTATACTTCCCAATAACCAATACTATATGTAAACATTGGGTAAAGTTCATAACTTTCAGTTCTCCCCCCGGGGACTTTGGGGGATTAAGTCATCCTAAAAGACATAGTTATTATATTTTCGACCATGCTGAGCAAAATGGTTATTTCAAAATTTTTATTGGGTGTCTGTGTGAAACAAAGTAGTGTGAGAGGGTGCCTAAGTACCCTCCATTTTTTTGCTCATTTAAAAATGGCACTATAACTTTTAATTTCCGTTCGAATGAGCCCTTCTACGATATTCTAGGACCACTGGATCGATACGATCACCCCTGGAAAAAAAAAAACAACAAAAAACAAATAAACACGCATCCATGATCTTTCTTCTGGCAAAAAATACAAAATTCCACATTTTTACAGATAGGAGCTTCAAACTTTTACAGTAGGGTTCAAATAGTAGCTTCAAATCTGGCAATGCAAGCGAAAGTTGACGGCATATTTTTACTGAAATTGCCCTTTATTAAGTTGTTTTCCTTGTGTTTTCTTTAATTATACGAACTTTCTTGGGTACTAATAACAGCACTAATTACTAATAAACAAATATATATTTAGGATCGCCATAAGGAACTGATTCTTTGATCGAATGTTATCAGTAGTTAGGCTCTTACACTTTGATTATAGGGTCAAAATTTGTTGGTAGGCAGTCAACAATGGGACAACGCATATTTTTTCTATGGTTTTTGTTTATTCTACTTTTTTTTCTTGTGGTTTCCTTATAATTACTTTAAAGTCCCAAATTTCCGGGGAGGGGGGCATGGACCCATGCCGGCACCCCATGATAGTCAACTCTTCAGTTCATAAGTTAACTAAGAATTGGACAAAAACGGCAAAATCTACTTATTAGTTAACTAATAAAGTAAATCGAACGAGGCGCAGGTTCTAGCTGCATCTGACATGCCCACAAGCAGTAGGCAAAGTGGAAGCAAAAGATTTAACATTTCTATTTGAACCAATTTAGAACGTCTAAGATTTTAATATTTCAGTAGTTCTGTTCGCTAACAACTATAAAATTGATGCTATATTTGGATTTATTTATTATAAAACAAATCAAAAGAAAAAATCTTAAAACACCAAAATTATTACACGACAAATCTAGGCCTATTATAAATTAACAACAAAGCGTATTGCACAACAACATAGCTGTTGCAACATTTTAAAGTCACGTTTTGACTTTCATTGTATAAATCACTGGGTTGAGCAGGTAGAATTTGTACTGTAGGGAATCAGCTGTTTATATGTCAGCTGCTGCAGCTTGACTGCGCTCTGTATGTTTACAGATATGTAGATTCACCTAGAATTATAAATAAGAAACATATTTATAAATTTTGGCAATTATTTTCTTTATTTAAAGTAAATACATTCTAAAAACACGGTGGCTGTAAATGACGGTTGATGAAAAAACGAAAGAAAATTTAGAAATAATTAAGAAACCAAGAACGGTGGCCATTTTTAGAGAAACAGAAAGAAGAAGCGAAACAAAAAGACAAAGCAGATATTCGGCAAGCTGTCCTCATCGTTCAACACACACAAAAAAAAGCTTACCTTTTGAAGTTAACTGTAGCGAGACAGAGAAAATACCGAATATTTTCTGATGCGTCAGATGTGTTTTCTCTGTCTCGTTACAGTTTGCCTCAAAAGTTTTGTGTTTTTTTGTGTGTAACGATGAGGAGGGCTTGCCGGAGGTCCTTGCCGAATTATCTTGTTTGTCTTTTCGGTTTGCTTCTTTTCCACCCGCTGAAAACCAACCTCGTTCTTGGTTTCTTAATTTTTATTTTTTCGCTTTTTTGTCAAACGTCTTTCCTTTATCGAATGACAAATCTGCGAAGAACCGATTAAACGATCAATGTCTCTTATTTTCAAAATAAATTATACACCCTTCCTTTATTAGCCTTTTTACCACAACATACAAAGAAATTACCACATTGATACAAAGAGAAAGGAAAATCACTAGGGTTTTTCTAAGGAGCACTCACAGAAATTTATGCTCATAAAAAAAAATAAAAAAATCTCAAAATTTGCAAAACTTATTATAATTTGAACCAAGAAGGCAGTTCTTAAAACCATCCAAAGACTCTGAGTTTAGAGGGGGACTGGGACTGTCACCATAGACTTGAGATAATACATTAATTCAAACCTTATTGACGCTCTTTATTAATTCAAATAAACTCATACACATTAATAAACAAACTTGCTACTAGGCTAATATTCTTTTAGTATCCAAGGACAGTGTAAATGGAATATGAGTCTTTGAAGCGGTTAAGCGGGAATTTACACAACCATATTAATCTTAAAAAAAAATAATTGGGAGTCGATTGTTAATGAAAAAGACCTTCAGGTACAGTTATGCAATTTTGACAGTAGCGGAAGCCAAAAAAGAAGAACACTGGTGAAAAATCAGCAAAAAATAAGCCAAAAATATGGCAGCAAACAGCTTTAGAAGGTCTAATTATCTTTGAGAGTCAACAGATTGTAACAGTTTGAATCTTATGGACGGAAACCGTCGTCAAACATGACTCATTAGTTATCCTTATTTACTTTCAAGATTAATCGCGGAAGCACTGACCAAAATGTGCTTCCGCGAAAGTCATCTTTTTCAGTTATAATTTGACCTAAGATGAGTCCAGGGAGCGAAATGTGATTATTTTAATGTCCTCGAAACTTGTAAATTCATTTAAGTTTTGGTTTTGCTAACTTAATTGATGTGTCACGAACGACGTAAAATCAGCAGATACAAAAATAAAAATATTTAACACAAAAATAATTAATTAAAATTTTTTCCGTTGGCAGGATTTTTCTTCTTGGGCCCATTCTTGATTAGTCCAAATCCTCACTCGTTTGGTTGGAGTTCATTTTAGCATTTTAATAATTGTGTTTAACCTCAGGAAATGTATAATTTGAAAGAAAAACAGGAAGTGGCCAAGAACAGGTGATATTATCAGAGTCAAAATTCAGAGTTGCGGAGTCGGAGTTTTAGTGAATTTTCTTCTGAATGGAGTCAAGGTCGGCATATTGAAAATATATGGAGCCGAGGTCGGTTATAAGCTTATAACTCACAAAATCTAGTTAAATGAAGCTTTAAAACAGAGCTGTGGAGTCGGAGTTTTAGTAAACTTCTGCTGAATGGAGTTGGAGTCGGTTATAACTTATAACCGACTGCCCAGCTCTCGATTTTTGATTCATTTATTTGAATAATATTCCACGCACGTATCCTTCCAAAGTTCTATAGTACAACTTTTTTCAATTATTTGCAAAATAAAAATTTTGTAATTATTGCAAAATTTTGTCTAGTGTACAAATAGCAAGCCAAAATCTGGATTCTTAAGCAGAAAAACGGAAAAAAAGTTTTTAACAGTTATTTATTTTATTCCCCAATAAAAAAAGCCTAAAAAGGAATACGAATTAATAAAAAAAACTTATTCCACAAATAAATTTTCAAACGAAAGTAAAGGGAGCAGAAATAAAGGCAAATGGTAATTCACGTGCAAGACAAACATAAATTACTATCAAAAAAATAAAATAAACCGAAAACGTTGAAAAATTACAGCAATTAATCAAAGTAAACATAAAACAAACAGAAACTACCACAAACACGAGAAGAGCAAACCCCCTCATTGCCTGCTTAAGACCAGAACGCCATTTGCACTTTATTGAAAACAAAATACATTTTAAGCTTTCTTTTTTACCAAGTTGATGAATACAAAGTTGCTGATACATCCAGAAGTGAATATCATTATATACTAGACTGTCGATCTGCATTTCATTGGATCTTTTCAGTGATCTTGGTTAATAAGATGATTTGTTTTTTTTGATGTTATGAAAACCAAACTCACATCTCTAAATAAAAATAATCTTCAGCAAAACGCAAATAACGTTCTGGTCTGTGCAAGGCATAGTTGTATTCGGGACTTCCCCACTATTTAAGTATGTAAATAATACTTTGCACACCGTGATTTGAGTGCCTATACCCTCTGTATCAACACCCCCCGTAATGATACTCATCCCTAATTTTTGGTCATTTGAATGGGGCTCTGCCAACTAGATTTCTTTCCTCTTAGATTTTTAAAAATTCCTTTTTTTGGGTATTTTCATTCAAGAAACGATAAAATCTTCCCTTAGATTGAAAGTAACACTTTGCCCCAATACTAGATATAGAAAATTCCATTTGCCCCCCCCCCAATAAAAAAATTGAATTCACGCCACTGTCAACTATTCAACATTTGCATTCAAAACAGCTAATAGGCTGTATATTACCTTTAAACGGGTTCTGTACTTAATTTTTTTTTTTAAGAATTTATCATTGAAGATTTAATCCCTTTCAACAGTTGAAGTTTAATAAAAGCATTTAACAAACAAAACAGTCAAATATCCCAATCATTAATCCCAACATCCATGAAAAGAGTTGTGTCAAAATTTGTTCACCGTCAAGTTGCATGTAAATTTAACAGGTAAAACTAGAAGCTACAGCATATTGCAGTATATGGGACCAGGTAATTTAATGAAAATCATGCTCCTTTGGATTTGTAAGTGTCATTTGCACTTTACTGAAAACTTATAAGATTGCTTCAAAAATTGCAAAATTATCTAGTAGAAATTTCAAAAGAATCATCGAGCAAAAATTTCAACGGAAAATAACTCCCACTGCTTATAGTTTTTACTATGTAGAGTCCCGAAATGCCCTTACTTAATTTTTAGGGGAGATATGCCAACCAAGGCCATATTCAGAATTTTTGTTCAGAGGCCGGATGTGTTGTTTGGGGGTGGGAAGGTACACAAATCTTTACAAAACGTAACAACAATTCGTTTACATGTATTTTTGTTACCTTTGTGCGGATCAGTCAAAAATTTCGTACGGGGGATGTTCAAACCAAGTAACCCCCCCCCCCTTGGATACGGTACTGACGCTAAGATCTGTACTTATTACTCCAAATGTATTTCAGTGTGTGGGTAACCTCAAGTTCAGTTAACTGGTAAGTTGGAGCACAGCTACGATGTTCTGGTGTGTGACTATAGGCCGTGGGCCTGTAGGCGTTCATCAGAATTACGTACAAAAAAGGTTGCAGATTTTGTTGGTTTGTCTTATTTTTGTTTAACAGAGCCAACATATTTCGGTTGATTATGCTTACACACCAGGGTATAGATCAGATGGAAAAAGACACTTTTTGACTTCCCATTCAACGTTCTTTCCAAACACACTCCCATCGCTAATGCATCATAACGCCAGGTTTGGATCCTCCAATCTGCATCCTTGTATGCCATATGATATTTTTTCCCGATGCTGGAAAAAGTTCTTCAGAACTCGCTGGTAAGAAACTGTCACACTTCAATCTACTTCGTCTTGCAGAGGTTTCACAGTTAAAAATGGCTCCATAGAGTGCAGCCAAAAGTGATCTTCGCAAATCACTCTTACTTATTTTGAACGTTTCGAGACCTCAAAAACTCATATTTTCCTGTTTTAATTTCTCAGAAGTGCTTTTTTTTTAAAGAAACCTTTTAAGTACTGATAAACTTTAGAGTGAAGACAAGGTACTGAGGAGGGGGCAGGCCTCCTCATAAACGACAGAACCACCACAATATTCCTTTGGTTAAAAAAAAAAAAAAATCAAATTAAAATAAACGAGAGATAAACGAACAAAAATTAAACGAAAACGAACAAAAAATTATTCTGAATATCAGGGGGTAGTGCCCCAGACTCACACCACACTCATTACGCAAAAGTTTTACAGTGCTTTAAGAATACTTCTTATCCAATTTAACGGTCCTTGTGTTTGAGCAGTTGTTTTTAAGGAACTGGGACAAAAGGTCAAACTTTAGCGTAAAGATCGGGGGTTTGAGGAGGGGGCACCACCACCTGATGTTTATAATAGTTTCTGTTCGTTTTCAGTTTTAATGTTAATCCTTACTTTCAGTTGACAAAACAATTTTTTTTTTATTGATCCCAAGGAGGACAACAATTACCTTGCTTCTCGGTCCAAGCTGAACTTGCTTATAGTGATGATGTTAGTTTTACTTTTAATGTCCTCGTTTTTTTTATTGCAAATTGAATTTTGGGTTTATTCTAGTTTTGCTGAAATTTTCAGTTTTGCTGACGACGGTTATTGGAGATATAGCGGAAATATTCAAGTAATTTTCTTCTAGAATTCACAGTATTTGAAAGTTTCTCATTGCTTTATCTTCTTTACTGTTTTTAGGTAAAAAATTGGATTGAACTCAATAGGTTGTTGCCTATTGTAGCAATTGATTGCGACGGGGGAACGTGGTTAAAGATAACACGAAAAGGAAGCTTACCGTTCTCTTACTTACCAGGTTCACACAGCGGCGTCTTTGTACAAAAACGGCTGCGTTTAAATATTTAAACTGAACCCCTGAAAAGAAAATTAACGGACTTTCAACTCAACCCCCTGTTTATGGTTTGCCCTGTGGTCTTTAGTACATGAAATTAAATAAAAAAAAACTAGTTTTTTTTAACTCAAAGTAAGGAGCGACATTAAAACTTAAAATGAACAGAGATCATTCCGTATATGAAAGGGGCTGTTCCCTCCTCAATGCCTCACTTTGCGCTAAAGTTTTTTATTGTTTTAAAAAACAGAGTTGTGAGAAAGAGTAAAACTTTAGCGTAAAGAGCGAGGCATTGAGGAGAGGGCAGCCCCTTTCATATAAGGAATAATTTCGGTTCGTTTTAAGTTTTAATGTCGCTCCGTACTTTCAATAACAAAAACTTGTTTTTTTTTATTCAATTTCTGAACGTTTTTGAATTAATGCAGGTTTTGATTTTGCCTCACCGTACATGAATAATTAAACGAAATTTGCATATTAATTTTACTTTTTTTGGTTAATGGCTTTCTTGAAAGTTGTTAAATTTTATTTACGAACGTTTTTATTAGTAATAAATATACGTAACTTGCGAATTAACTTACGTAGCGAACTTCTATATTCGTATATTTTTATTAGGTATATTAAGGAGTTCATGCCCTAGTCAATACCTCGCTCTTTACGCTAAAGCTCAAATTTTGTTCCAATTCTTTAAGAATGACCCCTTAATCACAAAGGCCTTTAATTAGAACAAATAGTTCTGATGAAAGTACTAAAAAAAAAAAATACTTTATCGTAAAGAGCTAGGTATTGACTAGGGGGCGAACCCAAACATATACGTAATAATTTCTGTTCGTTTTAAGTTTTGATGTTACTCCTTAACTTCAGTTGAAAAACTTGTTTTTTTATTTATTTAATTTCTGATCTTTTTTTATATAATGCTGGGAAATCCGGTGCCCCCTTCATAGCATTGTCTCTTCCCCCATAAAAACTTCCCACGTGGAAAGATCCTCCCATTTAACCCCCGAACCCCCCCCCCCCCCCGCTACCAGAAAAAATCCCCTGAAAACGTCTGTATACTTCCCAATATCCAATACTATATGTAACATTGGGCAAAGTTCAGAACTTGCAGCCCTTCCCCTGGGGACTGTGGGGAAGACATAGTTATTATATTTTTCGACTATGCTGAACAAAATGGCTATCTCAAAATTTTGATCAGATGTCTTTGGGATAAAAAGAGCGTGGGAGGGGGCCTAGTTGCCCTCCATTTTTTTGTCAATTAAAAAAGCCACTAGAACTTTTAATTTCCGTTCGAATGAATCCTCCCGCGATATTCTAGGACCAGTGGGTCGATACGATCACCCCTGGGATAAAGAAAACAACAACAAATAAAGTCGCATCCCTGATCTTTCTTCTGGCAAAAAATACAAAATTCCACATTTTTGCAGATAGGAGCTTGAAACCTCTACTGTAGGGTTCTCTGATACGCTGAATCTGATGGCGTGATTTTCATTGAGGTTCTATGACTTTTAGGGGGCGTTTCCCCCTTTTTCGAAAATAAGGCAACTTTTCTCAGGCGCGTAACTTCTGATGGGTAAAACTAAACTTGATAAAACTTATATATTTGAAATCAGCATAAAAATCTGATTCTTGTGATGTATATATTGATATCAAAATTCCGTTTTTAGAGTTTCGGTTACTATTGAGCCGGGTCGCTCCTTACTTACAGTTCGCTGTAAGTACCAACGAACTGTTTGATAAGCCAACCGAACAGGTCGGTCTGCAAGGGAGAGCCTTGGGGTCCGACCCCAAACACCTAAATTCTTCCGAATTTCCTTGCACTGTTTAGGCAAAGCAACAAATAAAATTAATTTTTTTTATCATCCTCCCCGACAAGAATCCTGCGTATGATATTAAAACTTCTGCTACATCCTTTGTTCGTGAGCCGTTTTACGTCAGAAAATATAAAGCTTTGTAAACCCAGGGTTACACTGCTCAACATGAAACTGCCCCATGTATCTACTATATACTTTTGGAGTGTCTGTTGCACGTCAAACTTTTTGCGTCAGAAAAAATACACCGGTGTAAGTCAGGGCAACGTTAATCAAAAGCAGCATGAAAGAGGCACATCTGTCTAGTCTTGAATATTCAAATCTTCTGACGGGTTTTGTCTTCCCTGCCCTTCGCTAGCCTATTTTCATTGATCATTCCTTCTGAACAAAGGTAACTTTTTAGAACTAAGTATTACACACTTACCTAGTATATCGTCAGTCGGTTATCAAAAGGTCATATCAATAATTTTAGTTTTTCAGAAAAGCAAAAAAAAAAAAAAAAACTCACAACTTTTTTACTTCCCCTCCGATAACCGTAGAACAAAGACGGATTGATATGTATTGATTTTACATATTAATCCCTTTTTGTTTTACGCTTATCAAAGGTGAAATAAAAGTTGTGAGGTTTTTTCTTGCTCTTCTGAAAATTTACAATTATGGAGATACGATCTTTTGATACCCACCTGACGATATGTATCATGAAAAAGATGCCTAGATGCTTCGGACCAGTTCTCAGAATGCACCAAGACGGATATCATACTTCAACCTAACAGTAATAGGAAACTTATTTTCGTTATCCAATTTATTATAACTTTCGATTTAATTTCCAAATAATGATTTTTCCTGCTCTAAGAAAATTTGCACTGGTTAAAAACAAACAAAAAAACAAGGAAACACAAGAGATCTTTTACTCTAAAGACCAAAAATAATCTTTATAATAAAAAAGATTCAAGATTGTAATCAACAATTATATGTGACTAATGAAGATAAGACACACACTTCTCATGATGACAAACTGGACTGAACAAATCTGGTAATCAGTTAGGACAAGTTTTTAAAACTTCTGATTTTTATAATAACAAAACCAAAAGTTGTACAGCAACAACTGCTAAAACCATAAAACGAAACACAGATTTTCCAAACATCCAAAGAGGAATATTTAAATAAAAGTAGACGGCGCTGATGAAAAATAAAAAGAAGATAAGGCTGATGACAAAAAATGAAGAAGAAGCAAATATTCCTGGTTGATATTCCCGGTGCAGATTTGACATCGAAAACAGACAAGAAAAAAGACCATGGATCTGATATGAAACAAAACTTGCCATTCAATGTTGCTTGTTATTGTCGTTAAAAACGACAATTATTTTTATTATCACTTTTTTATATCTTGTCCTTCCCTTTTTCCTTCCTTTGATCGTTACTTAGCTGGACATCGGCCAAAAACATATCTACCATTTTTTTCACTTTACTGGTCTTAACCCCCTTTTGGATGTTTTAAAACTTTACATTCATGTCGTCATAATTGTTCAATTCGATTTTAAGGATTAAGCGACAGCGCAAAATTAAGCAACGGAACGATGACTAATCTCTATAAATGTCCGGGATTTTTGTCTCGATTTTTTAATTTTTGTCCGGGATTTTTTTTCCACGATGTCATATCTTCTTTAGATAATAATAATCTTAGACTCCGACTTTAATGGCAAAGCGCAAAAGCTCCAACATAACCATAATCAGGAGTAATATCAATATTTACATCCAAATAAATAAAGTATAATGACGATTACTCTAACTAAGCTCCACTGTAAGTTCGGAGCAGTTAAAAGTTTCCTGTCTTCTACGTTTTCTATTTAAGCCGGATTATTGCTTATTCCCAGAAAAATATAAAACATTTGCAACTATTTATAATTACAAAGGGTAAAGCCAAAATCCAATACAGTAAAATAAAAGCATTAGAAAAAAGAAGAAAGAAAAGTGCAGACAACAGCAAAAAATGAAGAAGAAGAAGCATATATGTTTGGGCTATTTATAAATACAGAGGGCAACCCGAACCCCAAACTGTAAAATAAAAGCGTGTAGAAAAGGGGGAAAAGGATATAGTAAACAGCAGCAAAAAAAAGACAAGCACATATTTCGGACTATTATCTATTCCAAAAAAAAATTCTCTAAAAAGACTTTTTACCATTTCAAAATCGTTTAGTCCCTACACCGAACAAAACAAGAAACTGAAGAGAAGCAAATCTTTTGCGATATAATATGGACGCACGAGCGTATCCATGATTTTTGTTCGAGGGTTGGTTACAAAAAAAAAACTTTACAAAAAGCAACGAAAATTTGTTTGTATGTATTTCGTTACTTTTTTACGAGTCGAAAAAAAATTTGGAAAGAGGCCTGCATGGACGTATTAAGAATTAAAAGATAATTGCGCCACTAACAGTGCAGTGGTACCCGGAAGAGTTAGCAAAATTCAAAATAAGCTTGATTTCAGTCTAAAATTAATCTATGAAACTCCTAATCCGAAAAAAAAGGTTTAATTAATTTTTTTTTATCCATCCAAATTTTTTGGAAAATACGGATATTGTTTTGTTTTCAAGCTCCTTTTTGGATTATAAAATAGTCAGGGCTAAGTTAATCGGCAGAACATAAGAACTAAATGTAAGGTATTAAATGACATGATGGACGAAATTTTTAGGGATGGGATATATGGGAGGAATGAGTGGATTTTATATTAAGTAACATAGTTTTTATGGGATTAAGAAGTTGAAAAGTTGTTGGGCAAAGGTATGGCACATAAGGATCATTTTCTAAAATTACCTATATTAATTTGGATTTACGGTATGTCTTTGTTTACAAATTTTATGTTGTTGTACTTTTGAATTAACCATGACTCATAAATGCTTTTAGTGTTAATAAATATCATACGGTAAAAGTGTAAACAAATATAACTATTGTGCCGTTTTTGCCAACACGGGTCTTTATCAAGAAATATTTATTAGGTTGTTGCAATCGGATTTATGATTTCGCTTGGCGACACTAGATAGCATTTTTTGTTTTCAATATAATAATCAAATTTATTCAAAAACGCTACATTATGTTGATCATTGGACCACACCACGTCTTTTCTACAAGTTTGATGACTCGTCTTTTATGACTCGGACCGTAAACAGATTTAGTATAATTTTAACATATTCTTTTTTAATGAAATAAAAAGAGAAAAAATCATGAAGAGTTTGTACGATAAGTTACTCGGTTATTAAACTAGTACTTCCCGTAAAAAAAAAAAAAAAAAAAAGATACTAGCATAGGCAATATGGTTCTGGTTTTAATCACGATGTACTAATTATCCCCTGAGCGGAGAAAAAGAAACATGTTCATGATAATTTTTGGCGTTTGCTTCGTATTTGAGCAACAAAAAATATTCTGAATGGAACTAAAAATAAAAAAGCGACGGAGATGCACGTCCGGTTTTTATTGTGTCGTACCAGTCCTTTTGGTGGGAGGTTTTTTTTTAGTAATCTTGGTTAAGATCGTGATTTTTGCCTTCTTTTTTGATGTTAGGAAAAATAAAACACAGATCGACATAAAGACTGTTTTCAGTAAAGTGTGAATTTTGTTCTGGTCTGTCACAGTGACAGTGGCGTAAGTTCCAAATCTCCGAACCTCATTTCATTATATTTCGTGACCCTTTTTTGTGTCATAAATGTTCAGTCATACCCAAAGAAAAATACAGAGGTGATATTTTCAAATTTTCGAGGTCATACTTTGCCGTTAATTAAAACTTCTTGAAATAAAAAAAATGTTTCCAGTAAAGTACAAAAGACCTTCTGGCTTTAAAGAATTAGAGAAAACCCGAAAAGGTCTTCCAAGGTTACAGGAAGTTCGCTCATACCCACAACTTAAGGGTTATGTTCTCTGTGAAAGGTTTAGAATAAACACTAAAGATTCTCATGTTTTACTACGCAAAAAAAAACTACTAACGGAAATTTGGCCTGGGACCAAATTTGGTCCCAAACCAAATAATCTTTAGTCATGCATCAGAGTTTTGATAACATTTTAAGTATTGAAAAATTCAACTATAGTATTGGTCCAATTGCTCTCTTATACAAAAATAAACAAAAGTTTCTCCTATTTCGGCGTGTTAATCCTGATTCTAGGGAATTTCACCGCGAACATCCGAAGCCACGGGCTGATCAAGTGCTAGGGCAACAAGTTAAGCTAAAACATAGTGTTGAATGTCTCAAATCTGCTTCAGTCAGATTTAAGATCGTCAAATCGTTGTTAATTTCAGTATAAAGCCCTTATTTCCCAGAATTTCGGAAGTTTTAAAGTGTTTTAACATAGGCAATAGCATGGAATTCAGGCACTTTTTTTAGAATTCAAATAACAAAGCGTATTTTTCAAGGGTTCCCATGTGAAGTTGCAAATTTAAAAGTCAATCTACTGTATTTATAATATTACCAAATTTAAAACTGGGCTTATTAAAATTAGACCGCTCAACAGGGTACAGACCATGGAGATTTTCCGGTCTTTTAAATTCCCAACCCTGTGTGAACAGCTCGAGTCTCGTTCGCTACTTTGGTATGGTAGCTCGCTACTTTGAGTTGAATACATAATTGCGATATCAGAGCTGACTCTAAAAGTTGAAGGGGCTGGGGTTGGATCAAGAGGGAATGGGAATTTGAAGCTTGGCCCTATCAGTCAATTAGTAAAATAAAATTCAACAGTTATACTGAAATAAATTATTAACAGCAAACAAAGAAGCCTCCTTCCCCTTCAGATAAATCTGATATTTTGTTGTACTTAATTTGGTAATTGAAATAGCTTGTTTTGCTTTTTTAAAAAGAAAATATTTAAAAAATCGAAGGAAAAAAATGGCAGGTTTTAGCGACTAAGAGGGGCCGTGGGGGAGAGGGATTTATAAATAATGTGTCCATAAGATTTAAATGGCGTTTTACCTCGTCCTGTTTTGGAAATTATACTGACTCAGATGAGACAAATATTGAAAACTCAATAACGAATGATTAAAAAAAGAAGAAAAAAGTGATGTTCAAACAATATAACAAAGAAGTAATGTTCTACAAAAGACCTAAAGCTGAACTGGCCAAATATGACAAAACAAAGAAATTAATCTGAAAATGAGAAGCGATTCTATGGCCAGTAAAAGGAAAGGAAGAGAACAAACACTGGCAGCATCAAACGGCAACCATACGATTATGTCGCAACAATATAATTAAGTCCATTTGGAAATTTAAATTTATAATCCAGTTACTTCTGTGATTTCATGAGGGTAGCTGTAAATTGCATGTGAGTAATTGTATACACACACGCCATTTAAACATTTTTGCCTCTCAATTACTCGGACTATCTGTCTTGGCTTTTTTCTACAATTAGACATCTCTTGATGCCTACTGCAAAATGCTTCATTTTCAATTCAAAATCAACGGACTCGGAATTGAAAATCAAGTATTCTGTAGTAAGCATCAAGACATGGCTAATTGTAGAAAAAAAGGACAAGTCCGAGTAATTGAGAGGCAAAAATGTTTAAATATATATATATATATATATATATATATATATATATATATATATATATATATATATAGATATATATTAGTTATTCTTTTTTACTTTTGTAAATATTTGTATTCATGTTATTTCAGTTTTACATTCTAGTTGCTTTTTTTTTTCTACGTCGAAGACGCCTAGTTATATATACAGGCGAAATATTCGTTCGATTTTTTGGTCTCTTCGTTTCTTTTTACTGGCCATAGATCCATTTGCCATTTTGAGATTCATTTCTTGGTTTTGAAATTATGTTCTGCATAACAAACAAATAATGTTCTCGAAATAAAATGTGCTGCATAACAAATAAATAGTTTTTCGACATCAAAATAGCGTAGCGTAAAGGCTCAAGTACACGAGACGAATTTACAGGCTATAATCTGGTTTTTCCACAATCTGGTCATAAACTAGTCTAATGTACTCGATGCATTCGCTCCGTTAGCTGCTTCTAAAAGACGTTCTGGAAAAGTTGAAGGAAAAAGTCTGGAAAAAAGACTATTTGCCGAATTTTAAATGAGCTAACTTGCCACGTGCACTAACATTAGCTTATGCACGAATTGCTAGCATAGAAATACATTGTAGTAGATTTAGGGATATTAGCCGTAACAGCAGACGATACGAAGTTTCCACGCGCCAACTAGCGTGTTCGCCGTTTTTTTGGAAGCCGGCTTGTAAGCTTGTTAACTCGCCTCGTATACTTGAGCCTTGAACTCTTCAGTTCACGCTATTTCGATAATGCTGATGATAAATAGCGTTGAAAATCTTAAATTAAAAACAAATTGCAAGACATTCTATTTTTAATGATACAATTTTAGTAGCATTTACAGTTATTTCGCAAAATAGAAGTTCTTTAAAATGTTATTGAGATTCGTATGCCAAATTATAATGACACGATTATTTTTTAACCAAAAATCATTTTGGAAATTCAAATTCCAAATTCTATGCCTAAATTATTACAGTCAAAATAGCTTTTTTTACTACATACATCACACATTGCCAAGGGAAATACGCCAAACGACATACGTTCTTGGATACTGTAAAAACAGATTTCAATCAAACCCTATTCGAAAGGAAATACGAAGACGACACTGTCTTTCCATCATATTAAAAATTAAAAGATAGGTGGAATGAGAAATTTTTGTGAAGTAAAAAAAAAATCTTGAATTAGAATACAAATCGAAGTGAACATTTTGGCTACATGACCAATAGCTGTACTCAGCGAAATAGCAATGAAGCAAACTTTTTTTAATCGATTTTTTTTGGTCCTTATTGGTCCTATAGCTGAAAAAATAGCTTCGGTTGTATTTTAATTACTATATCTACAGTTTTATTTTAATGACTCAACTCTTTTCCACATAGGTTCTTGGTTTTTATATTTTCCACATAGGTTATCTGCAGTTTTATTTTAATGACTAAACTCCTTTCCACATAGGTTCTTGGTTTTTATATTTTCCACATAGGTTATCTGCAGTTTTATTTTAATGACTAAACTTCTTTCCACATAGGTTCTTGGTTTTTATATTTACCACATAGGTTATCTGCAGTTTTATTTTAATGACTAAACTCCTTTCCACATAGGTTCTTGGTTTTCATATTTTCCACATAGGTTATCTGCAGTTTTATTTTAATTACTAAACTCCTTTTCACATAGGTTCTTGGTTTTTATATTTTCCACATAGGTTATCTGCAGTTTTATTTTAATGACTAAACTCCTTTCTACATAGGTTCTTGGTTTTTATATTTTCCACATAGGTTATCTGCAGTTTTATTTTAATTACTAAACTCCTTTCCACATAGGTTCTTGGTTTTTATATTTTCCACATAGGTTATCTGCAGTTTTATTTTAATGACTAAACTTCTTTCCACATAGGTTCTTGGTTTTTATATTTTCCACATAGGTTATCTGCAGTTTTATTTTAATTACTAAACTCCTTTCCAAATAGGTTCTTGGTTTTTATATTTTCAAAACCTGAAATCGTTACCCTTGAATATGTTTAGGGTACAGCCTTCTGAAGATAGGCCAGAATAAAAAAAAAGTTTCCCGCCAATTTAAGACATATTAAATGATCATGAAATGAAAGCCCTTTTCAATAGCTGAATGTACAACAGCTGAACTCAGCTGCTGAAAGTCATCACCAGATAGGCGTGAACAAAGAAAAGCTTCCCTCCATTTCCAAGATGTATTATATGCCATTGAATCGAGAACCCTGTTCAAAAGAGGAACGGGCAAAAGCTGAGCTCAGCTTCAGAAAGCACCGCAGTTAGATAAAAAAAAAAATTCAATTGAATTTTTCAAAAGCAGAAAAGGACAAAGCTGAACTCAGCTTCTGAAAACCTCTGCAGTAAGGAGTAAAAAGCACTCAGCAATTAGACGCAAAAAAAAAAAAAAAAAAAAAAAAAAAAAAAAAAAAAACTTCCCTCTATTTTTCTGACGCATTAAATGCTCTTATATTAAAACCCTTCCCAAAAGATCAACAGACAAAAACTGCACTCAGCTTCTGAAATCCCTCTGCAGATAGGCGTGAGCAAAGAAAAACTTCCCTCAATTTTTAAGATAAATTATATGCTACTGAATTCAAATCCTTTTCAAAACCTGAACGGAGAAGAGCTGAAATCAGCTTTTGAAGTTCCTTTGAAATTAGGACTGAGCAAAACAAGCTCTTGAATGAAAACCCTTCACATGTTCAGCTTGTTCAGCTTACATTAGTGATTTTTGAATGTAAATGCTTGTAAGACTTTCTATTTAAATATCCTTTTTAAAGTTAAATTTAGAAAACTGGCAAATTCACCTTTCTAAAAAAGCACTTAGAATAGGAAGTGTAAGGCATACAACAAAAGACAATCGAAATAATTGCAAAAACACCAATTAAGCATACTTTAACAAAAGTTATCTATGATCAAAAAATCCACCGGTAATAAGCCATATAGTGTGACACAGTATACGCCTTTCATACAATACCAACAAAACTACAATTTACGACACCCATACAAATTTCAATTGTCAATTTCACTTCAAGAACTTCAAGCTGCCTACAGGAAATGAACTAGTTTCACGAAGCAACTCGAACGACACAAATTAATTTGGTCACATTTAACGCTAAAAAACGGACTTTCCTCTTACAATGAAAAACAAAGAAAAACTATATTCAAGCAAATGGCTTTTGCTTGCTAAATAAAATTTTTACAAAAATATATTTCGTTGCGAAGAATTTATTTTTGCAAATTGCTTTCATCTACTATATTTCCGTATATTTCCAACTTGACTAGATGTTTTAACATACGCTTTATAAACCAAGCCCGGGAAAAAGTCACCTCTAAAAGCCGTTTTTTACCGAGCCAAAATTCTAAGAAAAATATTCTTATGCTTACCCAAATTATTTTTAACTGGCTAATCATATATTAAAAATTATCTAGTTTTGCTCCCGTTTAACTGAATTAATTTTAGTCTCACAAAGCTTGCCAATGTCTTTGACTAGTCAATGGCAGTTCCGACTGAATAGATTTCCCAAATTAATAACTTAGTTCCAGAATAAAACTAAGCATTTTATTGGCTAAATTTGTAGTTATCTGCTATTTTTAGCCATAGGGTGCTAGCAAATAAGCAATGATAATTGAGTTCTCGAGTACACACTTAGTCTGTGATACGATTCACTCAATGTTTTTAGAGAAAGCCATAGTTTTCAACAGATATCGGTTGGGTAATTTTAAAGCTAATTAATCTTATATTTAAGCAAATTGCTTTTACCTGCGATATAAAGCATTCTTCAAATACACTTATTCCTATTATAGCTAACCTTAGATGGCATTAGTGCAAGTGGCAGATTAGTTTAGATGCCATTTCTTCTTGATCAGGAATAATTGGGGTATTATTAGAGTAAAAATTTTAAACTTTTGAAAGAGCTAAGCGTATAATTTAGGCATATATATTTAATAATAGAAGCAAGATGAATGAAAAAAAATATCGCAACACTCGTAAACAGCCACAATACATCTAAAAAGAGAAGTTGCAATCAATGGTAGTAACAGGGACGCAGACTTTTATAACTAGTTTTGCTTGCTTCAAAGGTCTTAGGAAACCTTCGTTGGTTGTAAAGAAGTAAAGCTGAAAGAGGTCACCGAAACTCACGCTGCCTCCAACATATTATAAATTGATACTTCTATGGGCGCCGCTTAACTGGAATATGGTCAATTTGCTTAACTAGGAAATTTTGTCAATAAAATTAATTGTTTAATTATATTATAATTTCACAAAAAAGTTTGTGCGTGCTGACATTTATTTTCCCAACTCACTAAAACCTTTTGAAATATACGCTGGACGTTAACCTCGAGACATACATCGTTTGAAAGGCAGCATTTAAAGTAGAATTTTTTTTTCTCCCGCGATAATCAAGCAGACATATCTCAGGGCACCAAATCTGGGAGCCTGTAATATATGCCTCGAAGAGCCATACTTGGCATTCAAAGTCCTCCAGCAACAACAGTGCACCATTTAATAAAAAAACGTGTTTCTGGTATTTCAGCTTACTTCAAAATCAGTAATTTTATCTTTTTCTAACAACTATACAGACATACCGCTTTCAATTTAAAAATTGCCATAACTATTCAATACGGGCATACTTTACCCGTTTTCGAGGTAGGAATTACTTATGAATTACGACTCATTTTGTATGCTTTTTTACCGAGGAGGGGGGTTTTACCGGGTTTGAACCCGCCCCCCTCCGAAATTTGGGTGCGACTCGTCAAAAAGCAACAAAAATATATATAAACAAATTTTTGATGCGTTTTGTAATTTTTGGTACCCCCCCCCGCTCTATCGAACAGAAATTAGGATACATAATGGGCTGCCTTTATTACTTTTGAAAAGTTGACTTGAACACAACAGAACATTTTTTATTCTAGATTTACGGAAACCATTACTATAAAGGTTTAAGCTCATGCAGTCACACTTTATATACTTATTGGCGTCTAATTTAAGAAAGTTTCTTCTTTTAGTGTCCAAATTCTTCAATTTGAAGTATTCTACCAAGAAAACGCTACGTCTGTCAAACCCTAAATTGTTTTTGAATGGTCACTTTTATTTCCGTGTTTATGATATTGAATATCAAGGGATTTTAGCTTTAGTTTTCATGTTTTGGCAGAAATTTTAAATTTGATGTCTTCAAAAAAAAAAAAAAAAAAAAAAAAAAAAAAATGATGACATGACGTAGAACTGGGAAAATGGTTACTTGTGGTTGAGTTGATGGCGGATTCTTTCATAGCTAGAGGTGAATTTAAACAACTTTTTCTGTTCAAACTTACAGGTACCGTGATATATGATAAAAATGAGAAATTAAGACTTTTGTAAAGTAAAAATCGTTATTTATTCCTATGATATTTTTACCTTTTATCTAAGGTATTATTTCCTAAGATATAAAGGTATAAGAATATATATATATATATATATATATATATATATATATATATATATATATATATATATATATATATATATATATATATATATATATATAAAGAGGCTATGCAAGATAAGAGAGAAAAAAGTAAATAGTTTTCCCCGGACAAGCAGCCGGTTTTTAAGGCTGGAAGACTGTTTTTTTTCCATTGTATCTGAGCTTAAGTTTATAGATTAAATATATACATTTAGATATATTAAATTTTGCAGTATTTCGACGCAGACATGTGCGTAAGAGGGCAGGGGCTCGTCGCCTAACCCCCGAAAAACCTAAATTTATTGAATTTCTGGGCATTTCTTGTTAAAATTATAATATATTTTTTTTATTATTTTTCCTCCTACCCCCCACCCCCAAGGACAATATTACTCCCCACCAGAAAATAAAATAAATGATTCCTACATATGTGCCTGCTCCAGCGAAATGTGCCTCATCAGCAATTATGTGCGAGAACCCTCAACGGTAAGGGGGTTTTCTGGTAAATAATAATGGTGAAGGGCTAGATCGCAAAGCAATAATGTGTGAGAAACCTCAATGGTAAGGGGTTTTTCTAGTAAATGAAAATGGTAAAGGGCTAGAAAGCAAAGCAATTATGTGCGAGAACCCTCAATGGTAAGGGGTTTTTCTGGTAAATGATAATGGTAAAGGGCCAGATAGTAAAGCAAATATGTGCGAGAAAGGAAGACTGTAAAAAATTTTAAATAGTAAAAGGATAGATGGTAAACCAATTATATGCAAAAATCGCTAGATGGTGAGGGAGTTTTTGTGATAAATGATAATAGCGAACGGCTAGATCACAAAGCAATAATGTGCGAGAACTTAAGACGGTAAACAAATTTTAAGTCGTAAATGGTAAAAGGATAGATGGCAAACCGAATATATGCAAAACACTAGATGGCGAGGGAGTTTTTCTCACACATGACAATAGCAAACGGGTAGATCGCAGAGCAATTATTTGCGAGAACTCAAGATGGTAAACAAATTTTAAGTTGTAAATGGTAAAAGGATAAATGGTAAACCAACTATATGCAAAACACAAAACGGCGATGGAGTTTTTCTGGTAAATAATAACAGCAAATGGCTGGATCGTAAAGTAATGATGTGCAAGAAAGGAAGACTGTAAACAAATTTTGAATAGTGAAAGGATAGATGTTAAACTGATTACATGCAAGAATGCTAGATGGCGAGGGAGTTTTCATGGTAAGGATGGTAAAATTAATACAGAATTTACCAAAGCCCGTAATCTTGGAATTGCATAATTTTCTTGTTTTTTACTGTCTGAGTGTTTCCTCGTTTATTCGCCCTATGTTTTTTCTTATGGTATTTATTTTAAGGAAAACAAACTCAAACAAATTGACCACGTTCCAGTACAGTCGCCACACGGTTTAATTACCATTAATCCCTCGCTTCTTCACCATTATCACTGGTAGTAGTATGCATGTATGATGGCACTAGACCCTCAAGATCCAAACCGGCGGTACTGATCTCCGTTTCGTGGCCCTTCAGCCAGGAAATACGATGCGCGGTTGGGGGCCAGCAAGCCATCCTGTGCTTTCACACACCCTTCCTGCTTATCTTTCCCAGATTTCTCCAGGAACCCATATAGAGCTGGGTCAACCCTGGCTGAGCTTACAGAGTCACGCCACTGACCTCCGACCTAAACCAGATAACCAGCCATGCCAGGAATCGAACCCGTGCCCCTCGGACAAAGGATTCCCGACCCAGAGCGCCAAATACTTAGCCAGGACGGCTCACTGGTAGCACAATTTCAATTTTTTTTTACCCAATTTTAATTTTAAATTTCTATAATCAATTTGTGCAACTAGGTATACACTTTTAGGTGCCGAAGAGAACTGCCGAAGCTGTCTTCCCAATATTTGCTGTAAAACGATCAGCACTATTCTACAATTTTGCAATTACTAATCATGTTGATGAAATGAGAGGAGGGGACTAGTTCAAACTAATCTGCTAGGGACACTGATCTCGTCTAGGTTTGATCTATACCTAGATCAAGTTGCACCAAATTAGGCAGTCATCTTTATATCATATCCAAATTTAGGGGAACCATCCTTAACCTGACAAGTCTGGAGTATTTTAAAGTCAGAGAAATATTAAATAGATTGAAAGAATTTTTTTTATCATTTCAAAAGATTTTAAACCAATAACGGAATTTTTCAGTGTTTGTTATTAATAATGAATGAAGTTTCAGAGTAGGGCCAACATTGTACATAACTATAATCAGTGGCAGAATAAAAAAGATCTTTAGGGTTTATAATTTGGCTGTCCAGAATAAAAACATAATGTCGCAAAACCAGTCATGAGCAAGTAAGGTGGTAGTGTACTAAAACCGAATTACTGTCATGATGTTACTAAATATTTCCTGACAGGTGGACTAGCACGGTCAAATTTCCTTCTACTGAAAAGACACGGCTGCTATTCGACTTCAAAAATCTAGTCTCGAAATTAAAAAAAACAAAAAGCCCCGTCTTCATTGTGGCTTTCTCCGCAAAGTCAGTCGAGTAAAAACAGTTTTTCGTCCACCAGATTTGACTTTTGCTAAAAGCTATTTAGAAAAAAAAAAACCACTTAAATTGCGCCTTATTTGCTCTTTAACCCTTAAAAAGCAACAATGGAGACTGGAACTGTCAGAAAGTTAAAAAGCACATGCGACGTCACCGAAAAATCCATATTGAATATTCAGCTACATTTCCCTTTTTTAAAAAAGAAGCAAAATCATGCTAGATCTCTGAATGATCTTTCAAATTTCTTGCTCAAAATCAAATTTCACCAGTTTTTTTTAACAGATGTTTCTACAGTTAAATTATAAGAAAGCGTGGCTTTGGTAGTTTCGTTTAACACCAATCAATCACAAATGTTCGATTTTTTACTTTCACTGATTTTAGGATATCATTGAAATAACAACAATTCAATTCAGATTGTACGCAGGGGGAGAATAGTTTTCGGGTCTATGCCTCCTTGATACTGCGTGATTTATGCGTTTTTTCTTATAACCGCGTATATTGTCCATACAATTCACCTGATTATGCGCTTATTTCCAATTTCTACCCCGTGTCGTCACCCGCAATAAGCTCCACCGTACGTGCTTCAGTAGTAGGTTATCTGTGCTGCTGACGATCAGAGCTGATGATCATTTTTATGATCATATAAAACGGTTGTCCACCTTTAACAGGAAGTTTTCTTCCTGAGTTTTACCACTTTCAGAAAACATGGGCTTCATATGGTACATCTGACTCAAAATCGTATAAAATAAAATTATATCTTTCATTCTAGACCACAAAATTGTCCGTTCACCTTAATTGACAACGTAGCTTGAGCACTCTCACCCTACATAACAGGCAACTTAGCTTTAAACAAGAGATGGTTTATTCGTCCATTCAGAGTCGCTACTACCAAATAACGCAAATTGCGAATTTCTAAAGCCAACATACTTGGTCTACTGTGCAACACTACACCGCAGGAAGAAGGTAAAGCATAGGAAGGAAGTCTCAGGAAGGTTCGATTGTCGTCACAGACGATTCGGAAAGAGCCCGATAACGAACTTGGCTTGGCTGGTCCGAGTCATTCGCTGCGAAAAGAAAATAAAAGAAGCTAAAAGTTATGTCCACCTTTTTAAAAGAGAAAAAGCAAAGCTGTGCAACACAGAAATATAACGCTAAGCTCTGACAGATATTGATTTTTGCTTCGCCTACCGGATTTCGCACCGTCTGGTAAAAAAAAATATCTACGAAATAAAGAAGAAAATTAGGTCCGCTTCTGTGTCGGAGAGTTGAAAAACAAGGCTGTCCGACGGGCAAAAGTAGGTTTCTCCATGGGCAAAAATATACTATGCTCTTTTTTAAACAGGTACTCTTATTCAATTTTCTGAAATTCACAGCGATGTCGCATGAATGTTTTCGCTTGACAAAATTTACTGTCTTATGAGTTAAATATAAATATATTATTATATAGTAATATAAATATTACTATACAAAATGTCATTATAACACTACCAACAACTTTACTGGAAAGCAAATATCGACCAACAAAACAGTTAGGAGTTATACCGGATTTCCCCCCCCCCCAAAAAAAAAAAATCTTCATGTGAAGAAATACCATTGTCCAGAGCAGAATTGAATGATTTGTTTCTCCAACCGCCAAATCAAAAACGATGTTTGGAGTCTACCGGATAACAAGCAGTTCCAGTAGGTCTTAACTTAATAACTTGGGTGACACTCCTTCCCACAAAATAGATATAGAATTTTGGCCGGCAACTTTGGCCGGGGTACTGGTCCGCGAGCTTCTTGCAGATGCTTGTGAATGCACTGCAACCAGCACTTTTAAAGTGACACAAATGAAACACTTATAAACATTTTAAATGATATTATGGGTATTAGTCCAGGACTTAGCTCAAAAAAGTGTCGAACCCGGACAAAATTGCAATATAAACGAAAATGGTACCAAAATGATCAGAAAAAAATTCTGTACAACATACTGAAAGTCCCCATAAATCCGATTGGGGCGAGTACCCGAAAACAAGGGAAAAAGGGGAAATGCGAGAGAAAATGGAAAAATGCCGAACATGCCAATAAAATATTTTAAAGTGTTTTTCCTGTTGTTTTCATATACGATTATTGTGGATTTGACATATGCAGTGCCTTGTAGAATCCAAGTACTACTAACAACGGGGGAAAAGGAAACAGAGATGAGAAAAGATACGAATACATGGTTGGGGTAGAAAGTATTTTGAAAGATATTTTCTGGGGTATTTCTATCTGGTGATTACGAAATTGAGAACTAAAATGATATAAAAAAAACTTATTAACATAAAACGGGGAAATAGGGGGGGGGGGAGGGAGGGGAAAAAGGGAAATATACAGGGTAGGGGTAGAAAGCCTGTGGAAATGTTTACAAATGTTAATACAGGAGATCTATAGAGGTTAAGCTACCCCATTGGTACGGAAAAGGCAAAAAAAAAAAAAAACTTGAGAAAGAAAAACGGAAAGAAACTGAAATTAATTTTTTCCGTATTCCTCGCCGTTATCAACAAGCGCGTGGGTTCGTCAACATAATCCTGTTCTAATTCGACATTCAGTAAGAGAAGCAAGGTAGACTAGTCACCGCGGAGTTCCAGTGCCGACGACAGAACCTATCCTGACGGAATGACATCTAGCGGATCCAATAGTCCCCAGTCTGCATGGATGCATACACATGTGACATGGTAGCAGGATAAATCAAGGTACGACGAGATTTTTTTGTTGTCAAGCATAATTTTGCGCCAGTACTCGCTTTGGTGAATGATCTAATGCAGAAACTGATGGGCCTAGAGTACAGTTCTAGTGAACAGCACGTTACTGCCACCGCAGCACGAATAAAGAGAGATACTAAGGATCTACTGACGTTTCTTGAATTCCTTCTATAAAACTGTCCTTTCACTAGTTCCACAGAGCTTAGAAGTACAGGTTCCGAGTAGATTGCCCAAAAAGACGTCAATGCAGAGGATTCTAGAGCTGTAGGTGTGCTGATCCTCCAGCGCATTGATGGTCAATCTGTCGAAAGTTTTTTATTCAGGAAGAAAGACAAAGTCGTTACACTGGCATCCGATGGGAACATTAGGATAGATGGCGAGATTTTGCATGTCGACCCTGCACTGCTTTTTCAACGTCTTTCGACTGCTGCCCATACATTTGAAAATGACATGGCAGAAACTCTACGTTACGAACTGTGCAGTTATCCGCCCGCTTTGTTTGAGAATTCTGGCATAATGCGTCAGCCAGACAAACCTCCACTAGCGAAAGCAATATGGAAAGAAGCGAAAACGGACTCGATTCACCACCTGCCAGTGTCAGATCGTGTCACTGTAGTTGACGGAGGTTGGCTGCTTCAGCAAGTACCTTGGAAGATTGGTGATACTTATGATTCAATCTGTGATAGCTATGTTAGTTTCGTTACTCGACGCTGTACCTTCCCTACTGTTGTCTTCGATGGATACAGTGCTGGTCCAACCACGAAAGATGCTACCCACAACCGAAGGTGTAATGGAAGCCAGCATCAAGTGATCGATTTCAGTTTAGGGATGAAGCTCCAGAAAAAGAAGGCAGAGTTTTTGAGCAACTCTCAGAACAAACAGCGAATTATAAGCTACATCGGGGGAAAACTCAGAGCCAAAGGATTTGAAGTCGTCCATGCGAAGGACGATGCTGACTATCTAATCATGAAAACTGCCGTAACGAAAGCAGAAAACTCTGAAACAATAGTTCTTGGCAACGACACTGATCTTCTGATTCTACTCTTGTATCCACTCCCGCCTAATACAAAAACACTTTACTTCGAATCGTCAACGAACGCAAAAGAAGAAATAACACGGTTCTGGTGCCTAAACGAAGTTAAAAAAAAAATGTGAGAAGTATCCAGGCTGCTTCTGGTAGGACACGCACTTTTGGGATGTGGCACGACCTCATGAGTTTTCGGACTTGGAAAACAAGCTGTGCTACCTCTCTTGAAGAAGAGCGAAGTGTTCAGAAAAAAATGCGAAGTGTTTCTGGATGAATCATCGTCCAAAGATGAAATAGTGAAAGCGGATGAATATCTTCTCCTCAGCTTGTATAAAGCACGAACAAACGAAGATCTCACTAAGCTGCGACATCGAATTTTCTTGGAAAAAGTTTCTTCGTCAAATACTACGGCGTTTGTTAAGCCTGAAAGGCTTCTGCCAACCGAAGCTGCAGCTTCATTCCACTCCCAGCGAGTGCGCCTCCAGGTATCCCTTTGGAAAGGGGAACCAGCTGACCTCGACCCGGCTGACTAGGGTTGGGTCCTCAGAGACCATAAATACTCACCTGTGATGACCGATTTGTTGCCCGCACCTAAGACTCTTTTGAGTGTCGTGATATGCAACTGCAAGACAGGCTGCGAGAACTCGCGATGCAGATGCAAGAAAAATGGATTAGCGTTTACGTTCGCGTGCGGAGACTGTCAGGGTATCAACTGTTTGAACAGGGACAACGAGATTGTCGAAGACGAGGATCTCGACTAGTGACATCAATGCTGTGTTTTTCAAGTCAACTCTACTGCATTAAAAAGTGCAGATTTTACCTATAGTTACTGAAGTTCTTTTTTTAGTTTTTTATTCAACGATATTGCCTTCGAAAGTACAAATTTTACCTATAATAGCTGAAGTTTTATACTGTGACCACTGCCAAGCGGTTGTTTTCTTTATGTTTAGTAATTCAAATGGTTGTAAGAAATGTCTGTGATTCAAGAAAGTAAAAGTTTGATACTTAAGCGAGTTATTTTGTCCATAGGCCTACTTATTAGCCATTAGCAGCTGGCTCAAGAGTCAGGCTTCCCTTCCCCTTTTCCGTTATTTCCTCCAGTTTTGTTCGGTTTTCATGATTCTCGTTTTCTTTCCTTCATTTTAGGTGTCAGTTTCGTGATCAGCAGATAGGAAAACCCCAGAAAGCACATTTCAAACTGATTTCTACCCCTGACTTCAATTGTCCCTTTTCTTCCCCTCTTTCCCCCTTTTCCCCCGTTAGGTGGGGCTCATGTTCTTTATTTCATTTTAGATGTCAGTTTCGGGATCAGCAGATAGAAAGACCCCAGAAAACATATTTCAAAGTGCTTTCTACCCCTATCCTGCATTTTTATTTTCCCCTGTTCCCCCCGTTTTCCGTCGTACTCTTATTCTATACTGAATTTTAAAGGTCAGTTTCGTGATCAGCGTATGGAAAAGCCCCAGAAAACTCACTTTGAACTATTTTCTGGGCATGTTTGGCATTTTCCCCATTTTCCCCCGCATTTCCCCTGTTTTTTGGGTACTCACACCACTCAGATTTATAGTGACTTTTAGTATGTTGTACAGAATTTTTTTCTGATCATTTTGGTACCATTTTCGTTTATATTGCAATTTTGTCCGGGTCAAACCCTAAAAGTCCTGGACTATATATCAGCAGAAGCTGGGAAGAAGTCACAAGGAATGATTTAATGGAGATTGAAAATTCATGGGAAGGGGTAAAGAGTGAAGCAAGAAACAGGTTGGGGCGGAGAAAGACCGTGCACAGCTGTGTTGCCTCAGGCAGCTTGGTGCTCCAGTGAGTTGTTAGTAGTAGTTTTTTTGCGTCAATAAAAATGTACTATTGATACCTTTTTTTTATTGAAGCCAATTTTTGAATTCACATCCACTTATTCAGGAATCGAATTTCGTTCGTCATACGGTTGTTTCTGCCTGACATAAATTATGGCCTTCTGTCAGAACGGTCGTTTGACGCCACACGGTTGTTTTCGTAAGTCACACGGTTCTCTTTGCCTTAACAAACGTTACATTCTTCTGTCAGAACTTAGCTTAAATATCAATACTACTATAATCATAAAGAGAGAAAATGGACCAGAGGCAAGATTCTCACTAGATGGCGTCACTTATTCGATTGTTCTATAACAAAAATCCATTCCGGGTATATAGCGTGACTTCAGGTTAACGGCAAAATCCGATCACGAAATTCTGCGGAATCTGGCCTCCATTCTTTTTTCTATCTTTATGACTACTATAACTCTACCACTAGCTTTACGGGAAAGCAAATTTTGACCAACCAAACAGTCAGGCAGATGTTTACATGCTAGTGACCAAGTTGAATGAGAACACAACCTAAATTATCCGGAGTTATTTGGTATATGAGATAACCTGACGATTTTAGACTATGAAATATTAGAAAAAGGGAGACACAATAAAAAGAAAAAAAAGTAAGCGGAAAATGGTCCATTTTAGCACATATTATTAACTAGATATTTATCTAGATTTTATGTATATAAAAAGACCAAAATCCGGAGTGATCCCGGATATAAAAGTCTACATACAAATGTGAGCATCTTTAGCTTCAAACAAACATCTTACAGGCATTTTTTGCCGGACTTTTACTCCTTACTTCTTGACACCGCAACCTCACTTCCTTACTCACCTATAGCTTCTATTTAGCAGCTCTGAATATTTGATTTTGTTAATATTGACATTATTAATATTGTTTTTGTTTCAAAACCATGACACCCAAGGAGAAAGGAGGGGACAGCTTGCCGGGAATTGCAGTTGGATACTCTTTTTAAGTAGCACCCTGAAAAATTTCAAGATGAAGGTCATACACATACCAGAAGCAAGGGGTGGGATAAAAGACTCCCCCACTCCCCAAACGGAGCTGAAAGATCATTTTCATAAAGAAAATAACGGCCCAAAGTAGCTTTTTTCGAATTGGGCGTTTTTCGAAAAATGACCCCCCCCCCCCAAAAAAAAAAAACGGGGTGTACGGCATCAATTATTTTTTGAGACAGACAATTTAACTACATTTCTTTAAATTATCCAATGCATTTAACCAAAACCAAAAGCTTTTACACCAACCGCCAAATACAATCTGTCACAACACTATAAAAGTGAAACTACTAAATTCAAAATCCTTCACGATGATAGTGTATGTGCATGAGATTACTAAAAAAGGCTACGTTCACAATGTTTAGCGTACATACCTTTTAAACATCTTAATTGCATATTCAAAAACATAGGGAAGGGAGGCATCAAAGATCCCGTTTCCTCTTGGAAAATGTTGGTAAAACAGAACCAAGCAGCATATTTATGCTAAATATGCTTCTCAATCAGCCGCCCTACTCTTTTTAGATAATATTTTCCCCCTCCCCCATTCACCTGGTATCCTTGATAACTCTATCAAGGTTACCATCTCTAGCTCTAAATTAATTGCCAAAAAACTAGTTTTTAGTAATTTTCTAAAAACTAAATTTGTTTTAGTAATTTTCTTTTCTTTTCATTGGTTTTTCAATTTTCTTTTCTAAGTTCTTTTTTTCTGCGACATTTTTAACAATATTTTCCGCAAATACATTACTACAGCGTATATAGGGAGCCGGATGTGTTGAGATTTACAGGACTTGATTCCCTCTTTTCTCACACCAAAGGGTTTCAAAGACCGGTACTAATTTAATTTTACTAAGTTGCTGATCAGAGCCAAGATCACTAGTGCCAACCACTCGGCTAGGAGAGATTTGGTTCTCAATATCGAGAGCGTGGAGAATTCGGGACTTGATTCCCTCTTTTCTCACATCAAAGAATTCAAATATCCAGCACTAACCTGTTCTTATAAATACTAATTTCATCAATCATCAAAATCCTTTGGCGACAGACAAAAGACGGAATCAATTCCCAAATCTAACTAACGAAGAAAAGTGACCATTGATTCTCCTTTTATTTTTGCCATTTAATTATTTTCACAGACTAACTGGAATTAATTAGTAATATATAGTCCTTACAAATTCTTCTTTAGCTCAGAGTGAAAAAAATCTTAAAAAATAAAATGAAAGCCACATAAAAGTAAAAACAACTATGACGATATAAGTAACATAAAAAATAAATAAAAAGGTAAAAATAAAAAATTTCTAAAAAATCCAAAGAAAAAAAACGAAACTTTAATCACAAATCTTTCTGACTGCTTTGATAAAAACAAAGAAAAGATCTAAATGGAGACACGGCTTTAGTAAGTTTAGTATTGATATTTTGGGGAGATTTTCTGAGTGATTTCCCCCTTCGAACAGAGGCAACATTGGCGTGCAGGTATGTCCAATCCAACTATAAGCATCCTCATTGCAGCATACATCTACTTTGTTCGGCTTTATTTATTTGACATTATACAAAAAAAATAAAAAATAAAAAAAAAAAAAAAATAAAAACCGGCAATTTGGCCAACAAAACACGTATACCCCCCCCCCACGATTCACTATGCTACATTTGGTTCCATATTTAAAATTTGATATATCGCTAGAGAGACAAAATGAATTTACCCATCATAGAATCATAGAAAATAATGCATACCTGAATCCCAGCCTCCTCCTTCGCTTTCAGATTCAACTGTGGAGCTTGAGTCGGACACTTCTTGGCAGTTGCAAGCTCCATCTGAGTATTCTCGACGAAAACATACGGGCCCACAGGTAATTCTTACTTGGGGAGAACTGCTCAAGCTTGTTCGTGACAGAGGAGGACGGAGTTCTTTCAGGTTTGAATTGATGGCGTGACCCGACAGGGCCCGGGTCCGTCTATAACCAACATTGCTACTCTGAGCGCTGTTATTATTCGACGGTTTTGCAAATATACAGATCACCTGAAATGACGTAACTAACATAATGTATGCTAAAGAAGATACGTTTTAGAGCATAAACAAACCTGAAACAAAACAAATTGACTCATAAGGCCCCTCATAAGATGACTGTAGTAATCCAAAGGTGGTATGTCACACAGCATAAAAGGCAAGGAATACGGCATTGGACTTTGCAGTCCCTACTAGCGGTGCTTATTTCCGTTTCATGACCCTTCAGCCAGGTAGTGCAATGCGGTAGGGGGGTGGTAGCCATCATGCACTTTCGCACACACTTCCTGTTTACCTTCCCTAGATATCTCCATGTACCCATTTAGAGCTGGGTTGACTCTGGCTGAGCTTACAGAGTTGGGTCACTGACCCCGGTTCCAAACCGAATAACCAGCAACACCAAGACTCAAACTCCTGTCTTTACGGACAATTAAGGATTTAAGGATTTAATCTTTAAGGATTTAAGGATTTCAAATCTAGCGTGCTGACCACCCGGCTAGGAGAGCGAAATAAACTGAAAGTGTTTTTGGTTTTTAGGTTGTTACTAAAAACAGTTTCTTTATACAAAAAGTATTTTGTCGCCTTTAAAATAAGACGGCACAAAGCTGAATAGCACAATTTGTAAGCTTCTAATTATGGAAGATAAAGGCCTCGAGAACAAAGTAAGATATAATGTAGCAAATTAAATCAATCGATCGAGTAAACTTCACTGATACCATGATTAATAAACGTTGTAAAACACCTGCTAAAATTAGCACAACCAAAAGCTTTTGGCCCTATAATATACATGTCCAGAAATATAAAGAGAACAACAAACAGAGGGAGAGAGAGGAGAGAAATAAAGAGAGATTGATAGAGAGAGGGAAGGGAATAAAAAAGGAACGAACAATAACTTAATTTAATTTTCAGGCATTATCAATATGAAACAATTAAAAAAGAACAAAATCTCGCGTATGTTTAATAATCCTTCAGAAATAACAAATGAATAAAATTTTTTTTTAGCATCAAATGATATATCATTCCATTCCTTATGTTTTGTATGTTATTTCATTAGATATTATATTGAACATTTTGTTTCTACAGCAGTCAAGTGTGCTGTAAGAAAGAACTCTCGTTTTGGCAAAAGTTTAAAAGCACTTTAAAGTTACACATAAATAGTCAAGAAACAGGTTTAATCCCTGACATATTTATTAAATTAACTGAATTTAAGGTTTTTTCTAAGATCTTTTACTTCCTATTTTTTCCAATTTACTTTGGAATATATGTTAACTTGAAATGACAAGCCAAAAATATGACAAGATTTCTACCAGAATAAAAATTGATTTAAGAGTGTTCCAAAGCGTTCACAAAGAAGAAATTCACGGAAGTCGCTTGGAATAGGGCTGTATGTTTTTTTTTCATATTTCTAAGAAAAAATCATCTGGGCAAAGATTTTCCAAGCAAGTGGTCCTCCGAATAAATCTTATGGAGAAATCCCTCCCCCTATCACCAAGCACAATAAAAACTATTAAAGTAAGGAGTGCTACAATTTTAAGAAAAGGAACCCCCCCCCTTTGCAAATGGCTGTAAGGCTAAAAGTCAAAATGAGCTTAAGATTAAACCACTAACCATTATTAAATCGATTCACACTAAAGACTCTTTTAAAAATATTGGAATCAAGAAATTATTCTTCCCATAACAGTTAGGAATAACGATACTGACTCTATTTAGGTCTATAAGGTGCATGGTGTATGTTTAGAAGCTGCATGGTTATAAGGTGCATGGTGGATAGATTATAGATGCATGGTGCCAAAGGAGACATCAGATCTGTTGGGTTACAATGTTTTGTTGTTACAGTGTAGGTAATTTACCACCCCCATTGGACTAGCTATTTAAGTTCTCAGGATTGCCGTTAAACAGATATTGTATTTCTTTATTTATATTTTAGTTTTCTAAATATTGGAAACAATTATATATATTGTAAGTATTATTCTGGTTTTTTGGTTTACAGAGGTTTGGTTACACAGATATTTTAGTTTGGATGGGATCCATCCTGTCAACGGGGAAATGCACGGTTAGTGAGAATAACAAGTTATCTGTCCTTGAAGGGTTTATGAAGAAAAGTGGCAAATTGACAAAAAATTGTTGTATCTACGGAAATAGAAGCACCACAAAGAAATTTTCTCATCTGTGTAGGATTCTAGCTCAGTGTGGTGAGTTATCTACTTTATTCTTGCGCGCTTGTTTTCGTACTTTAGTCAGTTTACTTCAACTTACATCAATTAATTCTCTTCTGTGAGACAAGGGCTTAAAAAAAAGAATAATTATAAGATGCATTGGCAACAATAGCTGAACTAGTCGAGTGACCGGTTTTCGTCAAATCGAATATCGAATTCCTCGATGATATCGGTAAACACGATTTTATCATATAAGCTGTTGCGTGCCAAGACTGATAAAATTACAAAAATTATTTGCATACAAAAATACTAATTTTTACACATATTTATTTTTTACATATTTAAGTATTATCCTGTTTCTAAGACAAAGCAATAACAATACTGACTCTATTATAGTTTATAAGGATTTTATTTGTAAGGTCTGTAGTTCCAAAGGAAGCATCTTATCTGTTAGGTTACTATGTTTTATTGTTGCAGTTACCACCCCTTCGGACAAGTATTTTAGTTCTCGGGGTGGCCGTTCAACAGACATTGCATTCATATATATATATATATATATATATATATATATATATATATATATATATATATATATATATATATATATATATATATATACATATATATATATACATATATATATACATATATATATATATATATATATATATATATATATACATATATATATATATATATATACATATATATATATATATATATAATAAATAAAAGTTCAAATAGGGATAAAATCCTTTTAATAGACAGTGATGATAGAAATTCACAAAAATACCAGATATTTCGGTCACATATACAGTGACCGTCATCAGTAGTAAAACTAAAATAAAACAATTTAAAACAAAAGTTTATATACTAAATCAAATAACACTACATATTGTTTGAATCTCTAATTCTTTTCAAAGCAAAGGCGGAAGCTAATCTCCTTGACCTTCTTGGATTCGGTTCGTTAGCGTTCAATGATATAACATTTGGACAAAGGTCAACTACATTGGGTGAATTGAACTTTACTCTCTCAGATTTTAATAAATTATCATAGATAGAGTCCAGCCCATATTCACCTGTATCACGATTCAAAGCAATATTCTTGAATAAGATTTTCTTTATTTCAAGAATTTCACGAAAATTTTGCTTTAAACCCCGATCCCTAGAAATCAAAGAGACATTCTCGAACAAAATAAAATGGTCTGGAAAATTAAAAATATGTTCAGAAAGGGCTGAAGTGAAATCTTCAGACTTAGAAACTTGCTTTAAAGCCGAAGAAATAGAATCTTTGTGTTGTAATAATCTCATTTCCAAACTCTGGTTAGTACGTCCCACATATGAGCTTCCACAAGTACATGGGATCTGATAAACCCCACTTTGTTGCCCCAATGAAGGTAGATCCTTCCCAGAATTTAGAAAACTACCCAAAGTATTATTACTGTTTGAAGCTACCCTTAGACCATTGTTTTGTAAAATTCTTTTCAGATTTTCACTTACCCCGGGTACAGATGGCAAGGAACAAAAACACCCTTCTCCTGAGGTGTCTTCGAAACTTCCTTGGAAACTTTTAGAAACCTTGTTGTTTTTTTGAAAAAGTCTGGTTAATTAACAATTCTGGATATATGTTACTTATTAGTATTTTTCTTATAAAAGACAACTCCTCCTCAAAAAGTTTTGGAGAGCAAATACTAAAGATCCGGTCAATTAAAGAAATGATCAAACAAATTTTTACTTTGCGAGCTTGACCGGAACTATAAGAAAAAAATATTTTGTTCTCTGTCGGTTTTCTGTAAATTTTAAAATCCAGACTATTTTGATTTTTCAAAAGAAGAACATCAAGGAAAGGAAGTTTCCCATTCTCTTCCAATTCAACAGTAAACTTTAAATCCCCTCCTAAACAATTAAGATGTTCCAAAAATACTTTTAATCCCTCCTCCCCATAATCCCATACTAAAATTATAACATCCATATACCAGCCCCAAAAAATATGTTTTAAAAAATATGAATCTAACGCAATTGTTTCAATATTCTCCACAAAAATACTAGCTAATAAAGGGGATAAAGGGGCCCCCATAGGTAAACCATTTATTTGTTCGAAATACTCCCTCTAAATTGAAAAAAATAAGAGAACTTATTGCACAACCTTACTAAATTCATAATTACAGAAACTTCCAAATCTGTTTTGCCACTAATCAAATCCAAATTTCTTAAGAGCTTTCCTTCTAGAAGAGTTTCGGCTGCTTCTACATCAATATTTGTGTACATTGATACAATGTCGAAGCTTAAAAGCAAAGAACTTGAAGAAATTTCTACTTTTTTCAGTTTTTCAACTAAATTCGAAGAATTCTTAATATAAAAAACTAGTCTAGACAAAAGTGGTTTACAGATTGACACTAGCCACTAGCTCAAAACACTTGTTGGCGACCTTGTATTTTACACAACTGGTCATAATGGTAGGTTAGGCTCATGAATCTAGGGAAGACCATATAATTTAGGGCACAAAGAACTGCGTGGCAGGCATTTGTAATAGAGTTGAGGTGTAATTTTTCCTTCATCATTTAAGCACTTCAATTCGTTCTTAAACTTATTTGTAAAAGAGTCTGTTGGATTATACGATAGCTTCTTGTACTATATATATATATATATACTATATATATATATATACTATACATATATATATATATACACACACACACACACACACACACACACACACACACACACACACACACACACACACACACACACACACACACACACACACACACACACACACACACACACACACACACACACACACACACACACACACACACACACACACACACACACACACACACACACACACACACACACACACACACACACACACACACACACACACACACACACACACACACACACACACACACTATATATATATATATATATATATATATATATATATATATATATATATATATATATATATATATATATATATATATATATATATATATATATATATATATATATATATATATATGTATATATATATATATATATATATATATATATATATATATATATATATATATATATATATATATATATATATATATACATATATAGTACATATATATATATACATAGTATATATATACATATATATATATATATATATATATATATATATATATATATATATATACATATGTATATATATACATATATATATATATATATATATATATATATATATATATATATATATATATAATATATATATATATATATATATATATATATATATATATATATATATATATATATATATATATATATATATATATATATATATATATATATATATATATATATATATATATATATATATACATACTTTTGGTTTTAATAAATTTATCTCTCTATTAAGCCAAATATAAAAGTCTACCTTGGTTTTCGACTAATGGTCTTACCATAAAATTTGCACCAAATCTACTATGCTTGTCTTTGAAAACTTTATCTAGGTCACAAGTTACAAACTCCATTTTTAACCTTGGTCCCCGGGTAGGTTCATTACTTGAACTAGCTGGTAGCGATGCAATCATCGTTGAAGATCTGGATAGAAGAAAGCGAGATTAGTAGAATAAAAATCCCTATCTGAAAATTGGTGACGCTAAGAACTCTTTGCGGGAGATAAAAATGACTTTTCCTATCACCTTTCCTATAAAGAGGTTTAATCGAAGTTTTCCTAAAGTCTGTAGCAGTGGCGTCAATTCATGAAAGATTACGGACAGAGGAGGGGCAAAATGTACTTTTTAAAAGCTGAGGGGAATCTGACATTCTTTCCAATAAAAACACGAAAAAGACATTTTTTTAATGAGCGTACCCTCCAAAAAATGTGTTTTTTCAAAAATCGAGGGGGGAGAAGGTGGACCCCCTCGGTGGCGCTCTCTCCATCCCAAATTGACGTCACAGTTAACTAATTCCCTGTGGCCGCTGGATGGAAACAACCGCGCGGTCGCCCAAGAACAAGATGGTCCGATAATCTGCATAATTTCCTAAGCAAGGCAAGAATAAGACATGAACATGTACCCACGGCGGCTCAAGACCAGGTCTACTGGAGAAAGAATGCGTCTGCTCTCTCCACGCTGGTGCCAAGTCAGCAGGAGAATTAAGTAAGTTAAGTAAGTAAATTAGCTAATTTGCTCCTTTTCTTTTATAAAATTCCTATTAGTGATCCTCAGTACTTATCTTATATTATTTTCTCAGTATCAGTATTATAGACAATACTTTTAGTATTGTCTCCTCTTGGTACTGTCATTCTCTTAGTATCTTTTCCTTGCCAAATAAACTGTAATTTACTTCCAAATTGTTGAAATTCTTTTCGTTTTTTTTTTTAATATAATTTCCTTCAACTTTATCACGATTCAAACTCTTACGATACCAAATTCTAAAAAAACATCTAATCATTAAAACAGCATAAAATACAAACTGAAAAAATCCTGTAACTTTGAGAAATTTAAATACAGCGGTTTTTCTTCGACTAATCAATACACAGAAAAAACAAAAAAACAAATTCAACTATAAATTTTGAACATTTTGCCCAAATCATATTTTTATTAATTATATTCTCGATCCAAAGTTCCCAGTAGCAGCCTTATTTCTGTTTCCTTTCTTAAGTTGTCTACAACAAGAAAAGAAAACGACAGCATCTTCAACAACAGATTTTTTTTTCAAAGGAGTAACATAGGGCCATCCGACCACCCAACAGTGCAACGCACACGAGGTTTTACCTAGAGACGGGTGGGGTGGATTATATTGAATACAAAAAATGCAAGAATTAGCTACCGTACTTTTTAGCTATTCAATGGCTATAAAGTCTTTTGTAAATTTCACACTCCCCCTCGCAACAAGACCCAGGGTACGGTCCTCGATATACAAATTTGTTTTATACATTCTCGCCGAATTATGCCTCGACAGGTTTCAAATTTTAGCTTTTTAATGACTTATTCTAAATAATGAAGATCCTTGCAGGTTTACTACTGTGGTTTATCTGTAATTTCTGGTTCTTTTTTACAGATTAAAGTAATCCATCGTATTCATATATATATATATATATATATATATATATATATATATATATATATATATATATATATATATATATATATATATATACAAACAGGGTTTATATTAACCGGATTTTGATTAGCATGACCCACAGAATTATTTACGATACCAATTACATCAACAGGATTTTTCGAGTTTGTGCAAGGCACGTCTCACGGCTTAAAATATTGACAAAAGCAGGTTTTACTTAGAGTCCATTTAAGTCACCATTTGAACAAAAAAGAAATCTACTTAAATTTAGTCCAGAAAACAAAAACAAATTCTGCAGCTTCTCCTGCTCGAAATCGTTCAGCCTTTCTTCAAGTTTTTCAACACGAAATTCAAGAGATTCAATTTGACCTTTAAGGCCTACTAGGAATTTTTTTCATTTGCTTAAATTTACCACTGTATGTGTGATCGAATCATAAATCTCTGAAAGCTAAATATTTTGAGTATCCTTAGACTGAGTAATTGTTGACACACCATCATTTGGTGGACTAATTTTCTCCGTTACTTTTTTCAGAATGTCCTGCATCAAATTTGCTTTAATTTCCTCTATTTCTGCTTGAGTAGAGTTAAGCTGATTACGAATAATCGAAGTGTCTAAGCCTACAGAAACTGCAGTTACTTCTGTATTTTCGTTTTTCTCGTTGCCCGTTTTTATAATCTCAATGTAAATATGTGGATGATTTTCGTATTCACAGAAAGCATTCTTTACTCCTTTTGCACTTTTTTTTTAGAGGCAACGGGATAATTTTCTTTAAAATCCTGCAGGGTTGTCTCGACAACATTCTATAGCAAAAATCAGTGTATCGAAAAGTTTTTCCAGATGGGTTAATCATTTTGACTACGCGAACCGGCCATAGTGGGTAATCCTGGAAACGAGCAAAGGCCGAATCCCCTTTTTTGTATTTTGCCATATTCCAATATAAATTCTGATTTTTTGAAAAAAAAAGTTTCTCGTCATCGTCAAGGATGTTATAGGAAAGAACATAGAATTTGCATTTGAAACTGAACATTTACATAAACACAGGAACATTCATTACAGTAAAGAATGTTAAAGAAGAATCATCCACTAAGATACCTTGTGACAGTATAGTGGATTTCGCCGTGTCCCTAATTCAAGGTTGACCGGTTCGATGCCACATGTCGCAAGGAAAAGAACGGTATACCTCAGCACTCTTTATTCCGATCTTTCTCAATACAGAGGTATTTTTATGGTCAATGACCATTTGAAGATCTTTTTTAAACATCGTATTCATTTTCAAACAGTTTATAAATGGAACAAACCTATTAAGCTGTCTGCTTTTATAAGAGAAATGACGCCATAGTTTTGACTATGATGTCAAATTTTAAGCCATATCTTAACGTCATACCAGCTATAAATATGGTGTCATTCTTCATCTTGCATAGGAAGGTCAATGTTTTCGAAAAAAAAAAATGATTTAATTTTTAATTTTGTGTTATGTTTATTACATAACACAATATATATATAGTACCGGGAGCCCGGCGGCTTCGCCGTCAGACCCCGACACTCGGCAAACTTCTATATATGGATTCTCATCGTCACTCGTCTTCTAACCGCAGACAATTTGAGATAATTTGCTGTCTTTTCATATTGCGGTCTTTTCAAAGATATTTGATTATTAAAGCAAGTACGATTTCTTATAACGATACCTGCTCTACTAAGCTTAAAACTTTTGTTTTCTTTTTAAGGTTTTTGAATTGTTATACTCCCTTGTTAAAACATATACAAATATTTTTGCAACCAACAGTTTTTGCTCTTTACGCAATTTAATGTCTTTTCATACTCTGTCTTTTCAAAGACAGAGGTAATCAAACCACATGGCTGTTTCAGTTTTTTGCTGTATTCACCCCAGGAACATTAAATTGCGTAAAGCCTTTTCATACTGTGTTTGTTCAAAAATATTTGATTATTGAAGCTAGTCCAATTTCTAACAGCGATATGTACTAAGCTTCAAACTTTTGGTTATCTTTTTTAAGGTTTTTAATTATTGTAATCTCTTGTCCAAATAAAGAATCTTCATTTGTAATTGCATGTTTTCGTTTTTTGGGCCTTCCTACTAACATAATATGAAGGTTGCGTTCAAACCCGTAAGCTTAATCACGTAGCAAGTTGTTTCTATCTAGCAAAAAAAAACAAACTAATTTTAAAATTTTCTGGCATTTTTCTAGCTTGAATTAAAACATTAAAATTATTGCTCAGGCACCGTAAATATTTTGCAGTTAAAATAGTAACTTTAGCGATTCTTGACTGAACTTAAAAAACTTTTCAACTATTTTTCGTGTCTTGAAAAGACATTGCTTGTACTTATAAGAAAAGAAATTCGGTAATGATGCTTTTAAAATAACTATTTCTAGTGAGCTTCAAACTTTTAGTTTTCTTTTTAAGGTTTTTTAATTGTAATCAATTGTTAAAATATATTCAAATATTTTTGCAATTACTAGTTCTCTTGCTCTTTACGCAATTTAATGTCTTTTTATACTGAGGCTATTCAAAGATATTTGATTATTACCGCAAGTCCAATCACTAACATCGATTTCTAATAAGCTTCAAAACTTTTGTTTTCTTTGTTAAGGTTTTGAATTGTTGTAATTCCTTGTCAAAATATATGCAAATATTTTTGCAATTACCAGTTTTGCTCTTTAAGCACTTTAATGTAAATTTCTCCATATACGAAAATCTCCGATTTTTCCACATAAGTGAGATAAGTGCCTTGATGTCATTGTAATTTTTACTACATGACGTCATTTGCAAAAACCAAAATTAAAGCTCTTAACGAATTTTTTCAAACTTATGACCTATCTAGATCGTTTTTTAGGCCAGAATATATCAGGATACCAATTTTCCCGAAAATATATAGAGCTATTTTCGAGATAAAACAAATAAATACACACACACACATATATATATATATATATATATATATATACGATTATTGCTCACATATTATGAACATTAATAACGTCTACTATTTTGTTAGAATATTAATTCATCAAAACAATATTTGAACCTGCACAGAGCTAAAAAGCATAATCAATAGCTTCACAGTGAATGTACATGAAAATAATCCCTGTATATATACCAACTTAATTATATTAAAAAAACGAAAAACAAAACAAAAAAACAACAAACCTTTGGGAAAAGAATCTATTACCAAGAATGGTAGGGGTCATAGTTGGCTGCTGACTTGAGCCCCTATTACTACGAGAGTCTGCAGGGTGGGCAGTTCCAACGGCAGGTACACGAGTAGCACTTCCATCTATAACAACTATTGAGGAATCTGAAGGTAAAGGAGCATCCAAAACTGTATCAACAAATGCCGTATTAAACCAAAAATGAAATAACGTCTCCTTAAAATAAGGAACAAAATTCACTCATTGACGACACTGCACTGTGCACTGAAAGCAAAGATCTTAGAATACAATAGACCCCAAAATAAGGATATTTCAAGCAATCTCCGTAAATTTTCCTCTTATGCAGAGAACTTAGAAGGGATACAGCGGCGCCAATTGGGAGGCATAGGACAGGGAGACATTATTCCCTTCCAGATATTTTTATCCTCCCAAAGATTTAAAAAAAACATTCTTTTTTTGGGAATTTTCATTGAAAACTACCTTTTTTAGTATTATCATCGAAAAAAAGAACCCCCACCCCACCCTAGACTATGAAAAATATACTTTGCCGACCCACCCCCATTTTCGTGAGTTGACGCCACCGAAAAGAGACGAATAATAAAATACCCATAGAGTAAATAACAGCGAAAACAATGACAATATAATATGACACATACAATGCCAATACATTTCGTGCCCTCACCCAAATCTGATTTTTCCCTGAATTCCTGGGCAGGTTTTATTCCAATTATTAAATAAAATTAATTATTTTCTTGTTACCCCCCCCCCCCCAGAAAAATCCTAAGTACGCACCAGAATTAGGGTGTACTCAGAATATTCCGAATGAAAGATCTAGAATAGTTTCAAGGTAGTTGATGAAAAGAATTCAAACGCAGAATTTGAGAATAGTAATGTGTTCACGGCTTTGGCGTTTGTCTTAATTTACTCGTACAGGCACTTACCAGACAATAAAGCTAGGAGGGTGTGGTCATTGGAGTGAGTTATATTACAAATTTATCAAACTAAAAATGAGTCAAATTACAAATTTACGCTGGGCAAAGATAAATAATTTCGTCATTTGAAGCTCTGTAGGAGTTCCCAATTTTAGCTGTCCTGGCTAAGTGGACGCGCGCTGGGTTGAGTTCTTTGTCCAAGGGGCGCGGGTTCGATCCCTGGTATGGCCAGTTTCTTGGTTCGGGACGCGGGTCAGTGGTTTGACCCTGTAAGCTTAGCCAGAGTCAACCCAGCTCTAAATGGGTACCTGGAAAAATCTGGGGAAGGTAAGCAGAAAGGGTGTGCGAAAGCACAGGATGGCTGGCCCCCAACCCCCCATTGCACTTCCTGGCTGAAGGGCCACGAAACGGAGATCAGCACCGCCGGTTTGGACCTTAAGGGTCTAGTGCCGTCATACTTACTTACTTACTTACTTAATGTGGAAGAAGTAAAATAAATAAATGCTTCCGTGCAGCAAAATTGACTAAACCTTAAAAGGAAGAAGATGAAATCGTAGTTTGACACTGCAGGGATAGGACAATTTTTATAGAAAGAATCAAAAGATGTTTCTTCTAAAAATGAAAATGATAACCCTTAGAATTTCTATTTCGGCTCATTCAAGTCTTTGAAATAGCAAATTTCGGTAAAATAAATAATTCTCTAATTAAATGGTTTTTCAAACTTTCACATCTAACGGTTATGATAGATCACGTTTCCTTAATCACAATGACTCTTGAATACATAAATAGACATCTCCACATTTTTGGACTCGAAATTTTAGGAATTTCGATTTTAAATTTTCTCTAAAGGGCGTCGAGCAGAAAAAAAAGAAATCACTAGACATAACAAAAAAAAAGAAAAAAAGCTAAAAACTAAGGAAGCAATAAAACCATAGCCCCCAGGAGTTTGACTCGTGAGAGAGGATTCAGTCTAGAGCCTTAAGAAGAGCATCTAGGGAGCCTAAGGTTCCTTATCTAAGGTTGCTTAAGGACTTCTTATCTTGGACTTTATCTAGGGTTGCTTAAGGACCTTAAGCTTGAAATCACATCCGACCGCCGTCAGAATCTTCGCTAAATCTTTGGATTATTTTTTCGAACCACCCTATTCATCGATATAACTTTCCCCTTTCATTATTCTCTAACACTCAGACTCCTTTGCAAGGGCCGGTAGCAAGTTCTTTCCAAGTACAGCCAATTGTCACACAACATGCGAGGTGTGAATAGTTTCGTTCCCGCTTTTCTACAAATTTCAATTCCGAAATATGAGCGTAATTATGTCATATCGTTTTGAATTTAATACCGAATTGACTGAATGGGTTTCTTGTCTTTTTTTGTACATAAAGTATTGCAACAAAAAAAAAATGTTTTGGCGTATTACGAGTTTTATGCGTTTTTTTTTTTCAAATAAAGAGTTTAGATTTAATGGTTAAAATTGTTGTTCGAACTGCATATAAAAAAAATTGCCCAGATCTTTTAGAGGTTCCAGGTCATAAGAATCTTACAGGAGGAATATGATGGCGATTATTATTATTATTATTATTTTTTTGTCCAACATATGACTCTATAAATCAATGTATTTTGAACTCTAACAAAAAAAACAAAATCGTTTGGAAGAAACAGAGAAAAATAAACCAGAAAGTTGGGACCGTTTTGTTCTTTCTGGAAATTCTGGATCACCGGTGACCAAAAAGATTTCTTTAGACTTCAGAGGCCATTTATTACAACAACATATTTATTATGTTTATTATTACTATATACATTAAATATTTATCTGATTAAATAATTTTGGTTTATCATTATTATTTTTATTAAATACTTAATGTTGCAGTTACTATATTGCATCTATCATATTTAACTATAATTTTAGAATAATAATTAATAGTTCTATAATAATAATAAACAACTTTAACTGAAAATCGTTTCTATAAAATAAGCGGCAATTGGATCAAATTTCTGCAACAGTTTGCGTCTCAAAAAAGAAGTAGAAGGCAGGAAAAGATATAAGTATTATTTAGCACACAATTACCTACCTTGACAATTGATTTGTGCTTGAGTACAATTTTGACATCCCCGGATAGTACAATAGGACAAGTGAAAATGAACTTAACACCAGTTGCTCCTTTCCTAACTTCACTGGGAACGGTTGTATGTCTCCGATTTTCATTCTCATAAACAATCACTTGAGGAGCTAAAGAGAAAAGATTAATATGATGAAACGACTTACAAATGCCCTATAAATATATTTCACAAATTTAATGAAACCAAGAAACATAAAAAAGTTAATTTATAAACACAATATTACTCAGGGTTACCTCCTTGCTACCTCTAAAGATTTACTGTTTCCAACTTGTTTCAAACAATTCTGATGAAACGGTAGATCCAGGGGGGGGGGGGCAACAAATTTCCTTTATAATGGAGTCATTTGAGAACTGAACATAACAATTTAAAAACGCCCTATCGAAAACATTTCGAGTTTTATTAAAGCTAAGACATCTAGAAAAACATAAATTTAAATAAAAACTTAATTAGAATTATAAATTTACTATTTCTATTACTCTACTGTATCTTACTTAATATTCAAATACATCTAATGAATACCTCTTCAAACCAAAACGAATCCAGGGGAGGGGGAAATAAAAGTATAGTTTATTGAAGTAATGGCAATCGGTGTCAAGCAAAAAAAGTTCTAGTCATCTGCCGCATTAAATAACGAAACGGAATAACAAAACACTATAAAAAGAAAAAAAAAATTAACATAAAATAAATGTTCACTAAAACAGATTTTTATTGTAATTAACTAAAATTAACGAAACTTTTCAGGGCTAGTTAAAAACTGAAGTTTTTAAGATTTTTTGGCTTACAGTCTACCCTACTGATTTTTTTTCTGAATCCTCTTATTAAAAGTTCATAGAGTCCCAATGTAAAACGGGCAGCCCCATTCGGCTTCAAGTCTTATTAAAGACTAATATAGAGGGAAAATGGAGCAGGAGCTAGATAGACGGAAAAATTTCAAGCATCCCATATAACTCGTCCAGGCAGTCATTAAAACCACGGTTGTCAGAAATTGTAGCCATTCCCCAAGATACACTTTCAAAAAATCCCAAAGTTAAAAAAAAAAGTATATATCCTTAATAAACAAACAGAGCTTAATATTTAAAATATAAACTCTTCCCAAGATCCCAAGCTCAGGACTGGAATCCAAAGCTTCAGGAAAAAATCTCAAGGGACATTAGCTTTTGCTGATACCACATCCAACCTTACTTTTAAAGTATCAATGACATCAAAACGAAAACAATTTATGCCCCCTGGACTTATCTCAGGTCTATTCATACCCTAAAACTGCAATTTCCCACGATTTTTCTAATGGTTGTTTAAAAATTATGAAGTTTCTAGGGCAGTATCACATTTTCGTCAGTATTGCCAAATTGATCCTTGAGAATAAATAATGAAAAATAACAGATTAAACTTGACAATGTTTAGTCCGTAAAAATTCAAATATTAACAATCTGCTTTGACGACAACTACATCTGCAAAGCAAATCTACACCTGCTTTAGCTGTTTGGTGGCATATGTTTTTAGCTTTTTTTGCTGGTTTTCATCCACGTTTCTTCTTTTATTAATTTGGGACCCACTAATACCAAAAACTACAAGACTGTATATGGAGTTTTATAAATAAATACTGAATTCCCAATTTTACCCAAATCAATTTCAAATATGTAGTACCAGTTTTAAATATAATTTGGTCAGATTGCAACATTTACAACCAACTATTTATAAATAGTACATATTTTATGTAAAATCATTTTATGTAATGTTCAAATATGCAGTGCCGGTTTTACATATAAATTCGTCGGATTGCAACATTTACAGCCAACTATTTTAAAAATAGTATATATTTTATGTAAAATCTGATAAAATCAGAAAATCATAATATCTTAGCATTGTTGTAGAGCAAACATACATATTGCAAACATACCAATTATTTTAAAAAAATCAAAGAAAAGGTAGTAGCTAAACCTAAAATTAACAATTTACTTTTAAATTAACAAATTAAATTAACAAAATTAACACTTAAAATTAGCCATTCAGCCATGATAATCAGTAAAATTCACAAATCCACTTTTACAAGTTGGCAGAGATACTAAATAGCATCTACAGTATACAGAGCGGTAATCTAGCTGAATAGAGCTTGGTTCAGTTATGAGATTGAGCATCCTGTGCTGGGCGTGGGGGTTGGTAAAAATGGAGGGAGGGTATGTATTGCAGTATTAGTTGTGAATCTGGCTGAAAAAGCCGAGTGTATACGGCATTTACCTTCACCCACCCGAAAGTTTGTTTACGCTATACAACAGTAGTCTGCAGCAGCTTATTGCTGATAATTTTAGCAAAAGCCAGGCACTAGCACTTATATTTATGACTGTTTAATGTACGTTTATTGTTTATAATATATTGCGTTATGTTTTTAAATTCACCAAGTAGCGGGTTTGTTAAATAGTAGGTTTTCTTCCCTACCTCTGGAATAGCATCTACTTCAATAGCACCCCCTTTTGGTGGTCAAATCTACTCCAATCTATCTAGCAAAGAAAGATCCATTCCAATCAAATCAAGAGGCTTAAACGCCAAATAAGACCCCAGTGCGCCCTTTTTTTGTGGGTAGAATACCCTGCATAGGTTTGAAACAGTTCAGAGAGACCATTGAAATAATGAAAATCCAAAATCCGATACCAAAAAAAAATTTAATAAAAACGGAAAATAAGTAGGGCTAGATGAAATTTCAGACCCTGCACTGAACAAATTAAAGAAACCTACATTTCATTCTGTTCTTCCAGAAACAATAACCCAACTTCTTTCAGTCTGCTTTTTTTTTGCATTTCTTTAGTCTTGTTTTTCGTTTCCGGTGTTTATTTTTCTGGACGCTTAATGATTTCATTTCTTGGCTCCTGTTTTGGCAGAGAATTTAAATCAAAACAAGTCTGACGATTAAACGACAGAAGACCCGTCAAAATAAAGGTTTCCGTTTATATCAATTCGTTTCCATCAAATGATATTAATTTTTTTTTGCTAGCCATCAAATCTTTTCCCCCAAAATTACAAAAAATTGTTGGTGACAAATGGGGCCGTGAAAACAGATACCAATCAAATGCCTTAATATTTTAAACATCATTTTTAAGTTCAAAACTAAGAACCAAGTGTTCAATCAGTAATTAATAACCGAAGAAATCTGGAGAGGACACCCCCTCCCCTCCTTGTGTGTAGATATATTATACAAAATAAAATTTTACATTTTGGAAAATAGCACTACAAAATACAAACATACTGAATAAAACCAACATTTATTACTAGACAGATCAGCGGAGAAAATGAACGAAAATAATGTTCTCCCTCGCTCTGTAAGATAATACGATTTTTTTAATACGAATTATTTCCCTGAGGGTATTAAACCCCTTCCCGCTCCTTTCCTAAACCATCGGATCCCTCATCTATATAAGTTGGTTAGACAAGACAACTTTTATACAATTATAGAAAATAACTTTAACAAGAAATTCCATTATTTTTAGACCAGCCTTAGACTAGAAAAGTATGAGATTAAGGAATCAAATTAAACTTAAAGAGGATTTACCAAAAACTCCTGTCACAATAGCAGGTAAACACGGCAGAAATATCTCTTGTAGTTCAAGAGCAACAGGCTGATAGGAACAATTCCGCTGCACTTTTAGCTGCTCAAAGTATTTCACATACCGTCGCTGTGAAGGTATGGTAACTCCCTGAAATAACAGGTAAGTAACAATCTGATAAAAGGAGTAGGACATGCGAAAATACCAAAAAATACAACATAATAAAAAAAAAATATATAGAGAGAAACAACTTTTACAATTAGGATAAGAGCTGACAAGGGCCAAGTCAATGGACCATAGTGCCAAGTCAAAATTTCTAAAATTTTTGCAATTCTCCTTTATTGTTTTACGAAGTTTTTCATTAGTATAGTTTTTAAGCGGAATGGAGGTCAAGGCCGTATCCAGGGGGGGGGGGGGGGGGTTACCCGGTTTGAACCCCCCCCCCCCCCCGAAATTTTTGACCGACTCGAAAATAAGTCGCAAATTAGTAAAACCTAGGTAAAAATCAGTAAAATTAGTCGAAAACTGAGTCAAAAATTAGTAAAACCCTCCCCAAAAAAGTCAAAAATTGGTAAAACCCCCCCTGAACAAAAATCCTGGATACGGCCCTGATGGAGGTATTCATGTTTTATATTTTTGGGTAAAGAGCTACAATTCTAAAAAAGAAGAAGAAAAAACTAGACCAGAGTTTTTTTTTATTATTATTTTTATTATTATATTTATTATTATTATTATATTATTATTATATTTATTTATTATTATTATAGTTTATTATTATTTTATTTATTATTATTTTTATTATTATAGGCAGCCTCTTTCCAAGAGGCTGCCTATTTTTGTATCTTTATTGTTGGATCTTCGTTAATCAAGCTGCAATGGCTACTCAACTTAAGTTGGTAGAAGGACTTAAGAATATACCACTATGTACTGCTATGTTTTGTCAGGTTCATTATGAAAAAATGAAAAACAATGAAAGGAAACATGAAAAACTAATTAGTAGAAAAATGCTGCATATTATAAAGAAAGAATTTCATTTTTTAGTGTCTTATTTCAGTTTTTTTTTGTATATGCTGGAGCTATACCTGGGACCACCAGGGAGGGTGTCAAAATTACAAATATGATATTTGAAAAGAATGTAAAATAAGAAATCTAATGGCACTACATTTATTTTATTTTCTTTTATAGAACTGCTAATCCATGATGTCAGGCTACCAAGGTCAGTGCTCTTTGGAGGGGGAGGGGTGGAGGCATCATTGAGGCTCTGGATACATTCTTGAAAGTTTTGTTCACCTAACTCAACTACTTGCCAGGGTAGGGAAAAGCCCCTCATCTTGAATTTCTTTCTTTCTTTTCTTTTGTTTTCGTTCTTTCTTTCATTTATTTCTTTTCTTTCTTCCTACTTTAATGATAAATAGTAATTATTCATTTATGCTCTCTATAAATACTTAAATGTATACAGATGAGTATAGGAAACAAACTAAAAAAATTAAAACTACAAATCAACACTTCTTAGGAAAAGTACAATTAAAAAACCCACAAAAGACTCAGTTTTACTAAGGTATTCCTAGTCCTAAATAAAGTATTTCTTCACTATTTATCATCTTATCATGTTTCATGTCATCTTTGTTAAAATGGGTTTGCTTTTGGGTTTATTTTTAAATACAATGATAAAATGGGTTTATTTTTAAGCCAAAAGACTCTACATAATTGTTGCAATAGAATTGTTAAATAAAAATATTATTTAAAATATGGATAGCAATCGAAAGAAACGTGATAATATAATCAATAATACTGCACATTATAAAGTAAGAGTTTCATTTTTTAGCGTTTACTTTCCGTTTTTTGTATATCCTAGGGTTTGTTTTTGTTTTTAACCACAAAACATTTTAGTTACCCCTTCTGAGTTACCAGTACTAATAAACTATAGCTAAAATGTAAATAAAATTGCCAGTCCTAGAGTTAAACGGTTGTTTTTGTTTTTTTTTGGCTGGCCACGTTCCCCCTAAAAATTTGAGTGTACCCCCAAGGGGTACCCGTACCACAGTTTGAGAACCACTGTCCTAGGGTATCTGGAACCATGGGGGAGTAGGGCACATTATCAGGGTAGTTTAATGACCATTATATGAAAAAACGGTATGAAATAAGGAATATGTTGGTACTATTTTTATTTTATTAACATGTTTCCTTCAAAAGATCCCTAACTCTCAAGTATTACCACGGACTGAATTTAGTAATGGCTATTAGCACTGAAAACGAAGAACATCAGGCAACTACCCTAACCACCTTTCTCTTCTCCAAATCATATTGGACAGAAGTTTACCACTATAATATCTTTAAGAACATACCACGGAGAGGTACATAACTGCTGTTTTCTGAAGTTCATTATTAAAATCTAGACCTTGTTTGGTGTTCTTTCTGTATGTTTAGTGTTTTTTGTATTTTTGGTATATTTTTAGTATGTTTAGTATATTTTTTGTGTCTTTCTGTACGTATGTTTAGTATTCTTTTATTTAAATTGTTCCAGCAAAAGAGGGAGAAAGGATAATGACCGATAAGAACGACACAAAAAATACACTAAACATACCGAAAGAGCACCAAATAAGGTCTAGATTTTGATAATGAGCTTTAGAAAACAGCAGCTGGGAAAACGATAAGAAATCATCCGTAAATTTTGAAAAATTTGACGTTAACCTTACAAATGAAAAGCAGAAACTAAAGAGAAGGCAGTTTGTATAACTTGTGCAAAATCTAGTTTTATAAAAATGAAATTATTTTTAAGGTCTCATAAAATGAAAAAGCATTGCTCCCTAACAGAAGGCGCACCAAAATTAAAAAACACAATATGCCTCCCCTAATAGAAAGCAATGAAGATGATAAAAAACAACAGAATGCCTCTCCTAACGGAAAGCAACGATGAAAAGCAAAAGCAACGACATGCCTAATTTAATAGAAAGCAACAAAAAAAGCAAATAAGCGCATCCTAACGAATTAATACCTTTCTATCAGAAGTCCTAGCTTTACCATAAAATTCCATTGCATCTTCTGCAGTTTTACATATTCCACTAAAAAGAAGGTAACAACTGATCATCAAACCCGTGCGACCCTAAAAAAAGGCATGATTATTAAAGACAAATTAAGTACAATAAATTTATTTAATAGGACTAATTACAAAAGCAAGGATAGAAATTTGATAAAATGTTTTATTATACCAAAGCTTCATCGCTGGAAGGCTCAATAGCCTTTGTATATCCTCCATATATGTCGTAGTAAAGCCAATTCTGGTTTCAATTTCAGACAGAATATTTTCACGGGCTTGTTAATATGATTTTACAAATACCAAAATGCATCCCGAGCGCCGTTCCTCCATTCGAATTGCACAAAGAATCCCAAGACGGTTTGGACACCTTCCCCAAATAGCATAAATCACCCCAGTTCAAGTAGGCTGTGAATTCAGTCCTGAAGCAAACAGTTCGTGTTACTCAAGGGGTACATCACGCATTAGGGGGAAGGACAGCCTCAAGAAGCTTTTGGACATGGCTGATATTGTTACGGAGTAAATCCCCTCCCCCCATTCAGTAGCAGACTCGTTCGTCTAGAGGAGCATAGCTACCATGCTCTCGATGCCACGATCAAGCAGATAAGAGCTGCGAGTCAATATTATTTTCAAAATCTTCCGTCTTGTTGATGAGTTAATAACTCAAACTTGGTGGTTTTTCTAAAAGTACATTAAAATTTTTGACATTTGCAACAGCAACAATAACAATAAGAAGAATATTCTGATTGTCTTGACAGTTATCTTTTTTAGCCGTATAAAACATTTGATTAGCCGTATAAAACAGCAACAATAACAATAAAGAGAATATTCTAATTGTCTTGACAGTTATCTTTTTTAGCCGTGTAAAACATTTGATTAGCCGTATAAAACAGCAACAATAACAATAACGAGAATATTCTGATTGTCTTGACAGTTATCTTTTTTAGCCGTAAAAGAACATTTGATTAGCCGTATAAAACAGCAACAATAACGAGAATATTCTGATTGTCTTGACAGTTATCTTTTTTAGCCGTATAAAACAGCAACAATAACAATAACGAGAATATTCTGATTGTCTTGACAGTTATCTTTTTTAGCCGTATAAAACATTTGATTAGCCGTATAAAACAGCAACAATAACAATAACGAAAATATTCTGATTGCCTTGATAGTTATCTTTTTTAGCCGTATAAAACATTTGAAACTCAGCTGAATAGAGCCTTGTTTCACCTTGACTCAGATGTTTTTCTTTTTATCACAAAAAAAAAAAAAAAAAAAAAAAAAAAAAAAAAAAAAGTAATATCTTGTTGCCTCAACTAAGCTACTGTTTGACTAACCCTGCGTGTGTTTTACAAAAAGAAACCGACTTTCTATTTTTCATATCCAAAACTTCTTTTGTTTCTGTTCCCCACGAACAGTAACAGTTTTATCTCCTGTCAGTGCATGAGGCGGCCTTTTGGAACTGCATTGCCAATATACTTGGCTAATTATACAAATACAAATTTAATTTATTCCGATTAGTATTCGCAAATTACAAGGCCCTATGGCTTAGCTTAGCCAGTCAAATTATTCTCAGTTCAAAAAAAAAAAAAAAAAAAAAAAAATAATAAAGGTTGGCTAATCTTATCGGGTTCTTCTTTCTTCTTTTTAAAATGCAAAGTGGCATTCATGTTTCACCAACTGCAAGAGCAGAACGGCCTGTCAGAGCATGATACGGCCTGTCTGGCCCAATGGTGTAGCCTGTCAAGCGTTCTCAGTAGGTAAAAAAAAACCAAAAAAAAAAACCTTGGACTTGAGTTTGAATTTGATGCTATGGCCTGTCAAAGTATGTAATTCGTGACAGTCTCCCTGCCAGGAACCGTATGTCAAAAATAATATTATTATATTCCGTAACAATAAGGAGCTTGCACATAACTTGTGATTGTCAGACCAAACAAATAATTTAACTATTTGAGTTATTTGAGTCGTTTCAAAAACTTTCTGTGAGAGGTTATCCAGATAAATATGGAAGGAGCCGGAGAAAATTTTAACCCTTAGCCTTCCTATTTTCTGATGATTATTTTTCGACTAAGCCTACAATATGTGTAAGCCTACAGTGTGATTAAGATTGTTGTGACTTGCAATCTTTACAAGCAGACCTAATGACGGTTTTCTATCGCAAGACATCTTCCACTTAAATATGAAAATATGCCTTTTTGAAATGAAAATAAAAAACGACGTTAAAATGTTTTTTGTTTGTTTTTAAATTGAAAAAAAAAACTTGTGAGTAGTGTGATTTGTGATCATACAGCTATGGCTAATTTTGTAGATTTTATTTTGTTCACGGACAAAGTTTACGAATTCGTCTTTTGCAAAAAAAAAAAAAAAAAAAAAAAAAAAAAAAAAAAAAAAAAAAACAGGAGATACTTTCTCAGAGAGTACGAAACAGAATGCTGTCCCTAAACATAAATCCCTACACCCCTCAAAAATATCAAAATTCTATTTTAGCACTTTATTGACCATTCGTATATATAAACTTAAATTCTTGAAAAGTATATAATTCGAAGTTATGACGAACGATAAGGAAGCAATTTGCTCCCTAGACAATTAATTAGGTCCACTATAAACAACCAAAAGAGACAAGAATCTAGTTACGGCTAACCTTTCCTGCTTTACAATGAACAGCAGCAACATTTTCCGGGTTTGATCGAAGCCATTCATCCACATCCCTACAGAATGGTAGCATCAGTTCTAACTTGGGTGGGTTATGGTCTTCAAACGGGTATGTTGCTACTCGATCTTGAAACTTTTTAACGTCATATTTTCGTTCTGAACATCTTAAAAAAAAAAAAAAACTCAATTTAAACAAACACCTTATTTTAAATGAAAGTAAAAAGCAAAATCAAAGCTGGAACAGTAATTACTCTGTGTGTGACGAGGGCTGAAGCTCTCTTTATCTACATCCCAACAGAAAGATAACCTGAATTCTAAAGTGAGTGGGTTATAGTTGTCAAAGGGTATGTCGCAACCCGGTCACGAAACTTCTGAAAATTCACATTTTCGTTCTTAAGATCTTAAAAAAAAACATCTACTGAATTAAAGTTGAAAAACAAAGATTTTTTTTTATAGCACTATGTTGAAAATTTTGATTGGACAAGCATTAGGAACCAACGGTTCCCAATGGAACCAAAGGTTAGAAGAAATCTCCAGAGCTCATCCAATTCTGCTTCTAACTTGCACTAGAAGTCGTTTGCAGTAGCCGGCCATTTTATTATTTATAGTTAAAGTTGAAAAAAGTAGTAACAAAAATTTTCCAAATGAAAGAAAAGAACGACATCAGGACTAATAGAAATGATAACGTATATGATGAGGTTTCCACCCCCCCCTCCCGCAGACCCCACTCACTACGCAAAAGTTCAAAAGGTGCATAAGGAAAAGTATTTTTAAACTGCAAAAAATATAGCCAATTGATGATGGCAAGTGTTTTATTTACCAATTGCCTTTCAAAATTATACTGATCAGTTTTTTCCACATTACTAGTGTGTCAGAGCATTCTTGCACATTATACCCATGGAAAACATAAATAATTTTAGCGTTCTAAATATAATTACCCACAGTTGGTGTCTAGTACTAAAAGGCTAGCTGGAGTCAAATATTCTTTCGGTGTTGTGAAAGCTTTTCTATTAGCCAAATTCCCAGTGGAAAACAAAAAGTGTTCTGTCCTAAACATAAACCGAAACATAATAAATCAGCATAAAATATAACGAATCTGTAAAAAACTACAATTGATCACACTTAAAATAAAAAAAAAATCTTTCTAAAAAAAAGTGTTCTGAAAAACCTTTCATTTTATTTCGCAATAACATTTACAAAAAAAAAAAAAAAAAAAAAAAAAAAAAAAAACCCAACCAACCACAACAACAACTAAGACGTTTAGTCTATTGGTGACAGAATACCCATATCGACCCTCTTACACATTCTCCCCACGGCCACATATAAATGCTTCAAGGTTCTCAATATAATGTTACCCACAGTTAGAGTTAAGCTGCAGTCACGATCGTCTTTCAGTGTTGTAAAAGCTCTTCTAATCGCAACATTTTCTGTGAAAAACAAAAAAGGTTCTACCCTGAACATAAACTGAAATATGATAAATCAGCATAAAATATAATGGACCTGGAAAAAACTATAATGAATTAAATTTAAAAAATCTTTCTAAAACATCAACTTTTTTTTTCCCAAAAAAAAATTGATGGACATCATGAGAACCTATTATAAACAAAACACTACCCTTACCCTCCTGGGTTTATGCATGCAAAGGTGTATTCCTTAACCAGTTACATTTTAAATACAACCCAAATTGAAGTTTTGGATATCTTAAGTGATTAACAACTAATCTTCCAATCAAAATATTTTCATCAACAGTCAAATTTCATCAATTTTCATCAAAATATTAAAGCAAGAGATAGGCTAATACAAGACAACATTAAAAATTAAGCGTTAAAAAAATTAAATAATTAGTTGAACATAAGCAATAAGAGAAGATGAAACGGTAACATGAAAAAATGGACCTCATGACAATCTATAATGAACAAAACGTTGGGTCCCCAACCCAGGGCCGTCCCATAGACATAGACATAGACATAGGTTTATTAAGATCGAACAGCGTAGCCATGGCTAATTTATGTCGTCTTTACAACAATATGAAAAAAAAAAAAAATACAAATAACACTATAAAAACACTAACACGTGAATTCAAATAACACTAAGTCTTGTTGTATGCTTCTACGAAAGAGGGGACAAACGTGTTTTTGTAGCGGTTGGTCCTGCAGACAGGGGGTTGTAGCTTCGACTGGGATCTGGTTCTTTGGTTAACAGGAGCATCTGGTGGGAGGATCAGTCTGTGATGGGGCGAAGATAGCAGTGACTTGCCGAGGGACATGAGCAGTGATAATCGTCTGACCATAGGGGGGGGGGGGGACGCCCCCCAATGCTTTTGGTTACTCGGTAAAAAAATAATTCGGTAAAATCGGGGCACTTTGCGCCACGATTTTTCCGACACCGTTAAAATTATTTGTTTGGTTCAATAAAGACCACAAAAACACTGACATGTCATCTACAGAAACTTCGAACTTGGTCGGTAAATGCAGTAATTTTACCTACTCCTGCCTTGTTTTTATAGATGGTGCCACAACTTTCCATTTGATTGAATAATCAGCATTAAAATAGTGACATGATATGTACCGAAATCTAAATCTCGATTGGTAAGTGCAGCGGTTTTACCGACTCGTGCAGTGATTTTACGTATTGTATCCGAAACGGACATTATGCTTATTATTGACAAAAAAAAGTCGGTAAAAATGACCAGCCAGTCAGTAAAATCTCTTGTCCCCCCCCCCCAAACAGTTTGGCTAGTAACGACACTGCCCCAACCCTCCTGGGTGCAGTCATTCATAGGTGTGTTTTATAACAGCAGATATATCCTAGATACAACTCAAAATCAAGTGTTGGATGCCTTTCATCATTAAGCTACAGATAAGCCAATGCAAAAAAATACGTGTCAATACTTACAAGTTATAAATACGATAGTGGTTTTTATGCTTTTCTTCTAAAAATCTAATAACTTCATCAATGTTATTCCGATAGATGGACTCTAACTTAGCAGCAGGGTAGCCCATAGCAATCAAATTAGGTAAAATATCTATAAAAAACAACAACAAATAAATCAGTACATAAAACCTAAAAATAATTGGACAAATACAAAAATTAAAAATCACTGAACACTCGCACTCAGATTTAAGTTTTGGTACGTAGTAAAATAGACATGAAGTTGGGTAAGAGACCCTTTACAAGCAGGGCTCTCCTTTCACCAGTCTCTACTTTTTTGGAAGTTATACCTACCTACTTCGTGTTCCGAAACTTGCAAAAGTTTTGTTGTTGTTGAATGGAGGAAGGGGGTGGGGGTATCGAAGTGATATAAATTATTCTTAACGGCTGTGGCCTTTTTTCTTATTAAAAGTTGTGTTTAGTTCCACCATGTAACAGCTTTCCTCTCAAAAAGGATGACTGGCATTCCCAAGCGGCATCTACTTATAGAAAAATTACAAATTACTAGATGGCGATGTTTAGATTAATTTTGAAAATTATGGAAGAATGGTTTAGATGCAGTCCGTTGCTTCTGCTGCTTTTTTGGCCATTGTTTGGAATATTAATGACCTCTATTTTGAGATAATCAAAAACTACAAGCAATACTGTTTATGTAAAAGCGTGAATTTTTAAAACTCCAAATGCTCAGCTTCATTTTTCTGCACAAAAGGTTGTTCATGGGTATGGTAATACACCTTTTGGGTAACTGGCTCTGATGGCTATCAGGTGGAATTTTTTCTACTTTTCCTATTAGAAAAGTAGAGGGCTACATTAAACCTAAGACAAGCAGACACAAGGTCAAATAGTAATTCAAGAGTAAAACTAACATAATTAATATCATTAATAATATGAAAAATCCCTAACGAACAGAAAATACCATAAACAGGTGTAAGCCCCCCCCCCCCACCTATGCCTTCCAAAGACCAGAACACTATTTGCGCTGATACTTCTCAGTTTTTTAAGCTTTGTAAATAAGATGAAAATACACGGATATGCAAGTAACGCATAAAAATTTCAACCAAGACAGTGAGTATACTAACAAAAATAGCTCGAATATTTCAACTATACCTCTAAACACCTTTATAAACGGGAAAAAATTACAAAAGAAAATTAGACTAAATAGCTAAATCAAACAGGGAACCAACATAAAAAGATGAAAACTCAATAAAGAAGAAGAAATGAAGATTTAGAAATATGCAATCTTGGACATCATTGTTGATGCTAATACCTGTATAGGCTAATATATTTTAATTTCTAGGATATTTATGAACTATTTTAGTTTTTTAAAACTGTTCATTATTAAGAAAAAAAAGTAAGCCATAGGCTTGTCTCTGTTATGAGGCAGAAGATCAAATAAATGTTCGCCAACAGTAGAATCAAGTTGCTCAGAAGCTTTGTTAGTAGGATTACCATTCCTACTTATTCCGACTATTTCTCGACTTTAATTAGTACCCTTTTTAGGGTTTACAGATGAGGAAGTACTTCAAATTCTTCAAAAAGCTGAAAACGACCTTGTTTTATGTTCCGATTATGACAATCTTTTTTATTCTATTTGGAAGCCATGATGTGCATATCGAGTACGGGGAAGAAGAACTAGCTTCAATGATAACGGCGATGGTTATCACCAATGGAAGTTCAGACGCTGATTGCATAATGGAAATTCCTCGCTTTGTATGAGGGTTTATGGTGCACTTTATATAACGTTACCCGATTGCTTTCAAAGCTAAGAGTTACGTACCTTAGCCAATGATACACGTAGATATAATCGAAATCAGAACAAGGGATAGGATAAAAAAAAGAAACCATGGCTAAAAACTATTAAGGCATTCGAGCCTTGAGTGTCAGCAAACGGTATTGCTGAGATCAAACTTTCTAGCTTGTTGCCAAATCTGTCGGTGAAAAAACTAGACAATTAATAATGACAGCTCATTTCGTCCAAAGAAAAGGTTAAATATTGTGTTACAGTCTATAAACAGCAATTATTTCGAAATAGTTTTCTTCTTACACATGGTTTCTATCATTCCTCTCTTTGTAAGAAATGTTACCAAACTGAAGAAAATACCAGAAGCTCTTTCATTAGCTAACTTCCAAAGATAAACAATCCACAGACAATTCCTCTGAAAAATGTCTAAGAAATCCTAGTCCGTCTTCCGAGACACCCCCGTTTCAGAAACATACTTCCTGGTAATGTTAGTTTTTTTTTTTACCTGACAAGAAACTTTCAATGTAACAAGTGCCACAAAAGATAAGGCCAAAACCAAGAAAATAGGAGGCCATTATGGAAAAGAACAGGTTCTTATTGCTTGCTACCAACAAATTATGAAGGGTCTATTTATGAACCCCAGCAGAAATCATCAGACTGGATTTGTTTTAATTAGCAGTTTGGTGACATATTCTTCGAAGAGACTACCTTAGCTATGAACCACCACAACATAAAAGAAATGAGAGCTGCAGCTAGCATCAATTTGTATAAGCTAAAAAAATTATGGGTATTGTGATTGTCATTTGAACCGTCTTGCCAAAGCCTACAGCCTTGGAGAAGTGAACACAATATCAGAAAACACCTATTCATTTTAGTAGCGCTGCTCACTTTTGACATGTATGATGGAACATCTGATGAGCAAAAGTCAAATGACAAGCTTTGAAAAGTATCTGTATAGTAAGTTCAATCTGTCATGGTTCTAAGAACTCTTCAGTGCTTCATTGATGAACAAATGGTGCCATCTCATGGGCAAATCATAGTAAAGGAATATGTACTGAATAAGTCACATCCTTTGGGCTTAGAAAAATGGTTCCACCAAATGGACTAGTGCTAGATTTCGGAATTTACCCGAAAAACAAGATCTTTCCTCCAGGTTCCTTTTTTTCCATCTTTCCTCGAGCACCCGTTAAAAAGGGATTGGTAGGAGCTCAGTCCTTTTCTTAGCTCAGACTCAACTAAGCATTTCAATTTACTCTTTGATTGGTATTTCCCTACATTTCCCCTCCTTGAAGAGATCTAAGCTTGAGAAATCAATGCAACAGAGGTAAAAAATCGATTTGCCAACGTTCTTCTGGAAGGTGAGAAATCATTGATAAGCAAAGGTACAGGTGAACCACTGACGTAAAAGTGATCTTGCTGCAGCTAGGGCACAGTGGTAAAATAATGAGTCAGCGTTAATGGCTCCCAAATGTACTGATAATATAGCTGAGACTTTTGTCAAGATTTGGGAAAGGAAACAATCAAGAGCATATACATGTATAATGCTCAAAGGCAGGGGCGTCGTTTGGGGTGGCAGTCCCCCCCCCCCCAATAATGTGAAGAAAATATTATTATACATCCCAAACCCTTTAACTATCCAGATATGAACCCCTCTTGCGCCCCCCCCCCCTTATAAAAATGCTAGAGATTCGCCCCTGCTCAAAGGTGATCCATAACTACAATCAGTACATGTGCAAAGTAAACCTCTGTCGCGCAGAGTAATGACAGAGTGAAACTTGGCTACTCCTTCCCACACGAGAAGAAAGTGGAAATATTTTTTGAATCTTGTACAAGCAAACAGGTAGTTGGAGTACCATGGAATAGCTAACAATACTGATCTGAGTATGCCCTTGTTGAATTTCAGGTTTTTGGTAGCAAGAGACCCAGATAACCGTAATATTTAGGGTGTCGAGAGGGCAATGATAAATACCAATTTGAAGAATTAAGTATTACAAACAATGCAAAATTCCAGATCTTGCTACAATAAAAGGGGAATTAGGCTATTTGCCCACCTGCAATTCTGAGTTAAAGAGTTTTAGCCTACTACCAAAAATTCAAAATACCTCTCCACCTGAACTTCAAAAGGAATTGTTTCAAAACGTTTCATAAACAGTAGAAATAAAACGTGATTTGACTGTTTATTTTACTTTACTGTCACCTTGTAAGTGATTTATGAATAAATAATATAAAGGCTATTTCCTAAGTTGAGCCCTAACATCCAATGGGTTGGAAATTCAAAATGGAGGGAGGGGGAATAGAGAGGCATAAGAAACTTCATTTTCAAATTGCATCCAAATTTTTATAGGGATTGAAATCTTTGTTCAACCACAGGTCTCAGGAAACTTTTTCAGGTTATCTATATCAAAGGTCACACTGCGTTTTTGTCAACTTGTATCTAATATTTTATGTCTTGTACTATTTTCAATAATGACTAGTGATTTATTTTGAAATAAAATTCTATTACAATTATTCTAGAGTGTAAATACTGTCAAGTGTCATTCCTCATTTCAGGTAAATATTACCATGTTAAGGATATTTCTTGGCTATGATTAACTTACATAAGCAAATCGGAAGTCAAATTAATCTAGTCCATACAAAAAAAAACAAAAAAAAAAACATTGAACAATTGAAAAAAAAAGATATAAAATAAGGTTCCATTTCAATTCACCAGTCATCTAATGAGAAAAATGGCTAGGATTTTTGGGTGTTAATGTGTGTTTGAGATTCTGCAGGTGGTCCTATAAAAACCCTCAGAAGCAAGCAGAGAACAAATTTTTGTATAAGATGGCAACCCCCCCCCCCTTCCTGGAAAAATCCCTAGCTATACCTATGTACTTGAGCAGAATAAAAGATGCTGAAGTCCAATTTAGTATATAACATTACCAAACTCCCTTTTAAAAAACTAATTGATGGCCAAAACTCCCTTTACAAAACTCCCTTTAAAAAACTAATTGATGGCCAAAACTCCCTTTGCGAAATCCTTTTAAAAAACTAATTGATGGCCAAAACTCCCAAAACTCCCTTTAGAAAAACTTACTGATGGCCCAAACTCGCTTTACCAAACTCCCTTTTAAAAAACTATTTGGTGGCAAAAAAGTGTTTTGGTCTTGCTTCTAGTGTTAATTTGAGTGATTTGTCTCGTTTTTTTGTTTTTAGCCCTCATTTTTAGAAAATTTTAAGGATGATTAAAAATATAGTAGAACTTCATAGTAGAGCTTTTGGGGTGGTTAAAATAAACTTGATATTCACATCTTTCAGCTAGCAACAAGAAAAAGTAATCCACAACATTGTTACAAATGATTATGCCATATCTTCTTACTTTAAGGCTTCAATTAATTTTATGGAGTATGGAAATATCAAAAGTTAATGAAAGCTAATAGCCTACATTCTTAAAAGGAGGGTGGTAGCACAAACTTTACATCAAAGATGCAATTGTTTCAATCATTGCCAGTTCAGCTTAAAATCGTGTGTGTGTATGTGTGAGAAAGAGAGGGAGGAAGAGGAAGAGAGACTGAGAAATATAAAAAGAAAGAAAAACAGAAATAATATTCTTTTAACAGAGGAAGCATTGCTTTTAATTGATTCAAAGTTTGCACTTCATTCATAGAAGTATGTTGACAGTTGTCTAAAGCATTTCAACCTGACCTTCTCTTTAAAAATGGGTAATTGGGTAGTTTTTCGTTTGAAACTAGGATCAATAAAAAGAGAAACTGTAAGACAATAAAACAGTAAGAATAACACATAAAAAAGTAATTAATATAGAATAAATCAATAAAATATGTAAGAATGTTCAACGAAGGTAAACGTGAGACAATTATAGATTGTTAATGCAATTATAGACTTAAAAAAACTTACAAGTTAAATCTAAGTCAAAACCATCCTGTTTATATCGTATTTTTTTACGGGACACAATTGCCCTTATTGGGTTTGCCATTTGGAGTATTCCCAGTGATTTCCTGAAAGAGAATTATTTTTTTTTTACTTAAGTTCAAATACAATATACCAGTTACACATAGAAAGATAACTCAATCCTTGGGGAAGAGGCTCTTTTGGACCCATTTGGAGGCCCCCCACCCTTGTATGTTCAAGCATTTATGTACAAGATAAATATATAATACTAAATTAGTTTTGCATATTCTGCCAAATTCAGCAAAAGATTGGGGGGGGGGGGGGGATTGGTATTTAATACAAGCAAGGAACTTACTTCTGCAGTAAGGCAACAATACATTTTAGATAATTGAAAGAAGTAAATTTAAACATCATTTTGCAATTTCACAACACACTCCAACCCTAATCTATGAGACAAATTACATAATTATTGCCTAAAATGAATCTTTTGTGTTTTGAATCTCCTCTTCCCCAGGACTGTGTACAGATATGATCACATTTTGAAAGGAGACAAGGAATTCTCTCTTCCTCCAAATTTGGTCTAAATAACTCCTGCAGCAAAATTGAAAAATAGAGCCCTAAAGATGCACCATCTTATATCATCCATCTCCTCTAGAAAAAAAGAAGGCTTCTGAAAATTCCCTTTCTCCACCTCCACCAAACAGTTGGACCTGGATACACCAATGATTGTGATGATTTTTATTTTGAAAACTGTGAGCAAAATAATGTCACTTTGATGCCTAATGCCATTACTGACCCTTCAAAAATGCACACAGCTGGTGAAGACTTATATTCTAGTACAATTTGCTTTCCAAAACTTCTGTGAAAAAAAAAAACTATGTAAAAACAAATACCACTTCTAAATAGAAACGTAATCCTACTATCCTTTGTTTTTATTAGTTCTCTTTATTATCTTTGTTTTTTTATTATCTACTATCCTGTGTTATGTTATTGTTTTTATCCATTGTTTGCTTAGAGTATTCCTTCTTGTTGCAAGGACTTTTCCCTGTAAGGATTTATATACTGTTATGTTTGCCTTAGACAGCTTTGTGTTGTTAGTGGAGGTGGTAATCATTACTAAAAGGTAAAATTTTCCCAAGCAAATTCCCCCCCCCCGTCCCCAACAAAGTCAGAAAGAGAAGAAATCAATGTGTGGTCAAAGGTGCAATCCCTGGTTGCATCACACAATCTTTCTTGGGGAAGAGGTTAACAATACAAGAAGTGTGTTTTTGAGCTGCCAATTCCTCATTTTTATTGGATAAGGGAAAACATCTTATTCTTTAGGGAAGTGGGTTCAGACCCTCTCTTTAAAACTTGAATACAAAGAAAAACCATTAAAAATGTTTTTTTTAAGGCCAAACTAAAATATTGAAAAACAAAGCAAATATTTTGGGAGGACAACTGCCTCTCTTCTTCAGTATGAACCAAAAAAATTCAAGGAAAATACCCAAAAAATTTGAAAAGACAAAGAAAACCAAAACAACACGGAGAGTCAACATAAAAAACAAACCAATAAAAACCAATAAAAACAAAATCAAAAGAAGAATAAAATTCAATAAAAGCCAAAATTAAAATAATTAAAACCAAAGGTGAGTCACTCACCAATACCCACAGTTAACAAAAATTCAAAAACTTTTGAACCAGTCTCTAAGGATACTAGTAAATGATCAGTTAGTGAAAAAATTTCATTCACCCAAGCCAATGACCAGCAATTAAATACTTGGAGAACTTGTTATTTGATTTCTGATTTTAATAATTACATCCCATGCAAAAGTCATGAGATTTGAGGGGTTGATGATGCAATTCACTTTGTGAATGAAAAGCTGATTCAGCAATGACTAAAGTATTGGCTTTTCTTTAGAGAAAACTGAAAATATGAGCCACTTATTCTTAAGTCACCAGTTTCTCTGTTCAGATCTAGACCTAAATTTTGGTATCTATAAATGTCAAAAGCCTCTCTGTAGTGATGGTCTGGGTCAGGGGCATATCCAGGATTTTTTTTAGGGGGGCACAAGATAGGCTGATCCAATAAAATTGCATTAGGAGCAAGTTTAATTAACGCAATCTTGCATTAATTAAGTAAATTACACTACTTTAGACTACGTTAGGGGGAGGGGCGCACCCCCTCGCCCCCCTCGAGCCGCCACTGGTCTGGGTAGTCATAAATGTGTCTACAAGCACTGAGTCAAAATTTTCAATTTTATCTGCTTTTTAAGGATGTTATCAATTGAAGTGGAGTGCTGAGCTGTTCTATCCATAAGCTGTTGATTGGCCCTTCCAATGTACCAAAGACCGCAAGAGCACAGAATTCTGTAAACACCAGAGTTTTCCCCTTTCAGGATATGGCCTTTACCTTGTCTGGCACTATAGAGAGGCTCTCAAGATTTTTAAATACCAAAATTTAGGTTTAGCTCTGAACAGAGATCCCAGTGACTTAAGAACAAGTGAATCATATTTTGGTTTTCTCAAAAGTGAAGCCACTACTTTAGTTATTCCTGAAATAATCCTTGAATATACTTTGCATTCACAAAATAAAACATGTCATCAACCCCTCAGATCTCAAAGGGCTTGTGCATGGGATGTGATTTTTTTTCTGCATTTTCTTTGATTTTTTTTTTTTGTTCACACTAAAGAAGAGACATGGTTGTCCTCCTGAAATATTCACCTTGTTTTTCAGTATTTTCGTTTGGCCTAAAAAAACAAAAAAAACTATCTTTGATCATTTTTTCTTTATATTATGGCAGGCCAATGTTGTTTAAGAAATTGAAACACTTGTCTAAAATGTGCCATTTAATATTTTGAGTGAGTGGTCACCACCCTTCTTGTCCCAAAGGGTTAAACCTATTCATTACATCAGAATTAAAATAAATAAGGGTTATGTTCATTCATTACAGCAAAGCTAAAAAATAAATTACAGGAAATAATTTTATTACAGGAATGACTAAAATAAAACCTTTAGCATATCCATGGAGATAAGATCATGAAAATATTAGAACTATAAACAATGTAATTTAGGAGAACATAACTACTTTTGAGGCTATCATTCCCAAAAAGTTCAGTTGTGTTATTAGCTCCTATAAAATAGACATATCAGAGAAAATAACAAGAAATCTAAAATTTTAACTAAATAATATACTTACTAAGGATATAGAAAAACAAAGGTTAGGGGTTTGAAATAAATAAATTTTTCCTGGTTACCTCTTCTATTATCAACTATTATTATTCAACATTATTTTTATTGTTTCCTAGTTTCCATTAGTGCACTAATGATGGCATTAAAGAACTGAAAAGCTGACTTATACGAACTGAATTCATCTCGCTGACAGTGGCGCCACCTATTTTGTAATTTGAAGTTTAATTGGAGATGGCGTTCCAGAGCGCTCAAATAGCAGCCTGAGCGTCGTACAAGTATAGCTTTATTTGTGAATTTTCTCATGGTTTCTTTTCTAATCGAAAATTTGACTGTCATAGTTTCCATTAGTGCAATAACGATGGCATTAAAGTACGGAAAAGCTGATTTATACGAACTGACTTCATCTCGTCTGACAGTGGCGCCATTTATTTTCATTAACTTAAGGCTCTTTCGACTGTTGAGAAAGCCGCCAGATGTCAATCCAAGTCAACAGCGATCCAAGCGTAGCCACAGAGGGAAAAGAGGAGGCCAAAGAAATAAAAATTGTGCTATCCCTGTTCTCGTTTCTAACAACAGAGCGAGGTCTCTCAGTACAGCAAGGGAACGTATTCTGACAGTAGTTAACTGCATCCCTCCTAGTGAAATCCCTCCTTCACTTCGTCCGTGGTACGCTGACCCAGTATCGTCACTGTCAAGTACCCCACCTCCCCTAACACCTGAGTTTTTCTTGTCGAAGTGCAGACTCCCCAATATCCTAGTATGTAATGCCCGATCACTAAACAATAAAACCGACGAACTTGAAGTAGTTCTCAAACAGACGAGTTCCCCCATTGCTGTTATCACAGAATGTTGGGATATTAACGATGAACCCGGGCATATCAAGGGGTACAAGTGTTTTTTTAATACGAGACGCGACCGAGGGATTAACCGACGAGGCGGTGGGGTCGGACTGTACTTTCGGGAAGACTTACCTTGTAAATTACTAAGTCAGCCCAGTGAATCATGCCATGAAGTTATTTGGGTCGAATGCAAACCAAAGCGCCTATCAAAGCGATATTCGTGCTTGGTTGTTGCTGCAGTTTACTACCCCGAAAGTGCAAAGAACAGAAAAGAACTGATCCAGTATATCCAAAACTGCACTGATGACCTACGCCGCAGACACGCAGCGCCTGCTTTTGTAATCGCTGGTGATTTCAATCAGACTAATAAGGCATGGGTCTCCAGCATGCTTGACCTTAAGCAAGTTGTCTCAATCCCTACTCACGTCAGTGGTAGTATATTAGATCTTATTTTCACGAACATTCCCGATTATTACGAAGTACCCTTCTCTCTCGGTCCGTTGCATAACTCTGACCATAACACACTTCTTTGGAAGGCCAAAGTTGGCCTTCCAGCACCACGTAAAGTAAAAATTACCACTCGACCTATGACTAAAGAGGCAATTCGTTCCTTTGGACAGTGGATTGGGACGTTTGACTTTGATGAGATTTGCTCTATGACAGATATCGACCAGAAAGTTGATACTTTCAACTCTTTGCTGTCATGTAAATATCACGAACATTTCCCTGAGAAAAAAATAACTGTTAGTGATACTGACAAACCTTGGGTAACACCCGATCTAAAGAAGCTTATCTTAACTCGCTGCCAGTTACATCGCAGTGGGGATATTGTTCAAGCAAATAAACTTCGTAACCGCATTGTTAAACTGTTACGAGCAGCGCAGAAAAGGTACGTTCATGACAAAGTCTCGCCTCTCCTTCAAGGTGAGCCCCGTAGGTGGCACTCTGAAGTCAAGCGTCTTACCGGTAAACGTACCACCAGTGAAATTAAGATACAGAAAGACGACAAAACGCTGATAAAATCAGCCGAAGTGAACGCCTTTTTCACTTCAATCTGTACTACTCACCCGTCCTTCACCGAAGCCGAAATCGAAGCCCTCATTGCTGACGTCTCTGAAGATACAATCGTTGAAGTATCCGAGTTCCGATGTTCATTCATTACAGCAAAGCTAAAAAATAAATTACAGGAAATAATTTTATTACAGGAATGACTAAAATAAAACCTTTAGCATATCCATGGAGATAAGATCATGAAAATATTAGAACTATAAACAATGTAATTTAGGAGAACATAACTACTTTTGAGGCTATCATTCCCAAAAAGTTCAGTTGTGTTATTAGCTCCTATAAAATAGACATATCAGAGAAAATAACAAGAAATCTAAAATTTTAACTAAAGAATATACTTACTAAGGATATAGAAAAACAAAGGTTAGGGGTTTGAAATAAATAAATTTTTCCTGGTTACCTCTTCTATTATCAACTATTATTATTCAACATTATTTTTATTGTTTCCTAGTTTCCATTAGTGCACTAATGATGGCATTAAAGAACTGAAAAGCTGACTTATACGAACTGAATTCATCTCGCTGACAGTGGCGCCATCTATTTTGTAATTTGGAGTTTAATTGGAGATGGCGTTCCAGAGCGCTCAAATAGCAGCCTGAGCGTCGTACAAGTATAGCTTTATTTGTGAATTTTCTCATGGTTTCTTTTCTGCTGTGGTGGTATGAATAATCGAAAATTTGACTGTCATAGTTTCCATTAGTGCAATAACGATGGCATTAAAGTACGGAAAAGCTGATTTATACGAACTGAATTCATCTCGTCTGACAGTGGCGCCATTTATTTTCATTAACTTAAGGCTCTTTCGACTGTTGAGAAAGCCGCCAGATGTCAATCCAAGTCAACAGCGTTCCAAGCGTAGCCACAGAGGGACAAGAGGAGGCCAAAGAAATAAAAATTGTGCTATCCCTGTTCTCGTTTCTAACAACAGAGCGAGGTCTCTCAGTACAGCAAGGGAACGTATTCTGACAGTAGTTAACTGCATCCCTCCTAGTGAAATCCCTCCTTCGCTTCGTCCGTGGTACGCTGACCCAGTATCGTCACTGTCAAGTACCCCACCCCCCCTAACACCTGAGTTTTTCTTGTCGAAGTGCAGACTCCCCAATATCCTAGTATGTAATGCCCGATCACTAAACAATAAAACCGACGAACTTGAAGTAGTTCTCAAACAGACGAGTTCCCCCATTGCTGTTATCACAGAATGTTGGGATATTAACGATGAAACCGGGCATATCAAGGGGTACAAGTGTTTTTTTAATACGAGACGCGACCGAGGGATTAACCGACGAGGCGGTGGGGTCGGACTGTACTTTCGGGAAGACTTACCTTGTAAATTACTAAGTCAGCCCAGTGAATCATGCCATGAAGTTATTTGGGTCGAATGCAAACCAAAGCGCCTATCAAAGCGATATTCGTGCTTGGTTGTTGCTGCAGTTTACTACCCCGAAAGTGCAAAGAACAGAAAAGAACTGATCCAGTATATCCAAAACTGCACTGATGACCTACGCCGCAGACACGCAGCGCCTGCTTTTGTAATCGCTGGTGATTTCAATCAGACTAATAAGGCATGGGTCTCCAGCATGCTTGACCTTAAGCAAGTTGTCTCAATCCCTACTCACGTCAGTGGTAGTATATGAGATCTTATTTTCACGAACATTCCCGATTATTACGAAGTACCCTTCTCTCTCGGTCCGTTGCATAACTCTGACCATAACACACTTCTTTGGAAGGCCAAAGTTGGCCTTCCAGCACCACGTAAAGTAAAAATTACCACTCGACCTATGACTAAAGAGGCAATTCGTTCCTTTGGACAGTGGATTGGGACGTTTGACTTTGATGAGATTTGCTCTATGACAGATATCGACCAGAAAGTTGATACTTTCAACTCTTTGCTGTCATGTAAATATCACGAACATTTCCCTGAGAAAAAAATAACTGTTAGTGATACTGACAAACCTTGGGTAACACCCGATCTAAAGAAGCTTATCTTAACTCGCTGCCAGTTACATCGCAGTGGGGATATTGTTCAAGCAAATAAACTTCGTAACCGCATTGTTAAACTGTTACGAGCAGCGCAGAAAAGGTACGTTCATGACAAAGTCTCGCCTCTCCTTCAAGGTGAGCCCCGTAGGTGGCACTCTGAAGTCAAGCGTCTTACCGGTAAACGTACCACCAGTGAAATTAAGATACAGAAAGACGACAAAACGCTGATAAAATCAGCCGAAGTGAACGCCTTTTTCACTTCAATCTGTACTACTCACCCGTCCTTCACCGAAGCCGAAATCGAAGCCCTCATTGCTGACGTCTCTGAAGATACAATCGTTGAAGTATCCGAGTTCGCGGTGTATAAAGAACTTCAAAAGTTAAAAAGCAACTGTGCCTCTTACCCAGGAGAATTGCCAGTTAAACTTTTAAGAGAATATTCTATGTTTTTAGCAAAACCACTCTCATCAGTGATCAATCAGTCGTTCAAGGAGCACAAATTCCCGAGTGCTTGGAAAAAAGCCTACGTCCGCGTCTTACCTAAAGTCAAAGACCCGAAGTCCTGCAATCAGCTTCGTCCGATTTCTATTACGCCTAATATGGCTAAAGTGACTGAATCTTTTATTTATAGAGAGCTCCTAGCCCAAGTTCAGCCAGCCCTAGATCCGTTTCAGTACGGCTGTTTGAAAGGGAGTAGTACGACGCATTATCTAGTACGTCTCTACCACCTGATTACCGAGTGGTTGGACAAAGGCAGTAGCCTCGTTGACCTGCTTTTAGTCGACTATCGTAAGGCTTTTGACTTGATCCGCCACTATACAGCAGCAAATAACCTCAAAAAGATGGGCGCTAGGAAGCATATTTTGCTCTTAGTTGTTGACTTCCTGCGTAACCGCTGTCAGTGTGTCTATGCTCTCTTCCCTAGTGACTTAAACTCTGAGTGGGCTGAACTAACGTGTGGCGCACCACAAGGCACTAAGCTGGCAGCTCTTTTGTTTTTAGCGGTAATTAACTACATTATCCTCGAGTTTGAAGACAGATTCAAATACGTGGACGATCTCTCCCTACTTCTGAAATATCTTGCTGAAAAGTCAGACGTGTATCCCCAGTTCAGCAGTGAGATCAGGAACTCCTTTCTCGAGGCGTGTAGCATTAATGACCTCCAGCTTAATATGAATAAAACAAAAGTCATGAGGTTTAATCCGCTTAAGCGTGACCTCTCATGCCCGGTTCCTTGGTACCCTACTACCTCAACCTCAGTGATTCTCGGGGTTACTTTCAGTGACGACTGTTCATTTAGCGCGCACATCGCCGGTCTGGTGAAAAAAGGTAGTTACGCATTACAGTCGCTAATTACCTTGCGCCGACTGGGTTTCTCACAAAGTCAGCTGAAGACGGTTTACGTCACGTATGTGCGCCCAATCCTTGAATATGCGTGTCCTGTGTGGGGCCCTCAGGCTCATAATATTGAATACCTAAGTGAAGATCTGGAAGCCATTCAAAAACGGGCAGTGAAAGTGATACTAGGCCCGAAATACAACTCTTATGAGGCTGCCCTTAGTACCTTACGACTGCCAACGTTGCGTGACAGGCGCTTACAGTTAATGTGTAATTTTGGGCAGTCCCTTCTTTCGTCCGAGAAACACCGTTCGTTGCTTCCCCCACCTGCACCTATCACCGCCAACACCCGCCATAAAAATCAACTAGTGCCGCCAAAGTGTCGAACAACCCGTCACAGCAATTCTTTCGTGCCTTTTTTTGTCAGTTATTTAAACCGCCAGTGACCAGTTTTATGTAATGTACTAAACAGCGCCATTTAGTCGGGGCTTCGGCCACGGCTACGATAGTTGTTTATAAATAAATGAGTCTATGAGTCTATTATTATTATTCTATTATTCAACAATTTAGGAAAGTAGTAGATAAAATAGACAGATCTACTTCTTGAGAGAATCTCAGTCACTCATTAGAAGGTTATTCATATAGCCTGCTACTACAAAATGGGCATCTCAGAAAAAAGTTATAAGAAATTTTGACTTAATAATATGCTCAATTAGGATACATGTCCTCAAAGGCTAAGGATTTGAAAGACATCTTAAAAAAAAAATCCCCTTTTACTTTTTCTATTGGTCATTAATTTACTATAACAATTAAGAAAAGTTCTGGGTAAAAGCAGACAGAAGTGTTTAGTGAGAGACCAATCTCAGTTGCTCAAAGCTATTTTTCCTTTTATAAAATGGGCATCTTAAGATAAAGTTACAACAAATAATAGAATTTTCACTAATATATTTTAATTCTCTGCTGCTTCTCAGCAGATAATAGAGTATTCACCCAGTTACTATTTATTTAAAAAAAAAACGGAGGGCACCAGAAAAATATATGGGGCAGGGGGGAGGGGCCCCCCTTGATCTGCCCCTGGTTGTCACATGCATAAACTTTTTTTATTTTCTTTTTAAAGCAGTGACCTGTTCTAATAAGTAACATTTTTTCCACAATTTCCAATATTTTCCACCTAATTTGCCTGTTGTTAATAACAATTTTTCTGTTTAACCTGTTTTAAAATTTTCTGTTTAACCTGTTTTTCTGTTGTTAATAAAAAAAATTTTAACCCTTACAAAAACAAATTCCTTTATGAGTGCCTGTCCTTTTGCTTCAAAAGTTACCTTTCTTTACTGAAGATGGTCCAGCAAATGAAATTATTAATATGGCTTAAGAGGAATTAGATGTCTCTATCATCTTCATTTAAACAATAAAGTATTTGAAGAAACTTATATCCCTTTCTGTTCCCTGGGCTTGATCTGCATTCAGAGCTTTACAGCTCAAATAATTTTGAATGCAGAAGCAGTGGATGCCTTTTTTGAGAATTTGTGTACCTGCTATGTCTGTATACTAGACAAACCCTGGAGCCTTCATTGCTATAATAATTTTTAAATTGCAGTATATGTTAAGTATTTTATTCTGGAACAACACCATTTTAAGCCATATAAAGTTGTAAGAAATGGAATAGGCTAGAGTTTTTGTATGAAAAAGGCATTTTAAAGATAGTTGGTCTTTTAAGTAATTATTTACCTTATTATAATCTTTACAGACAATTCATTATAGACACTTCAAATATAATGATTACTACAATAGAGCCCCCTCCCCCCTCCAAAAAAAATGCATGAATATACACTGCTACTAATACTTCATTGTTGAAATAAGCTGCACAAGGCCAACATAACTGCCCATGCTCCTCCAACCCAGTCTATTTAAAGCATCACTCTTTAAAACCTTCCATGAAGTTTACTCTTTCTATTCCATTGGGGATGACCTGCTTTTTATATGACCCCTGGTGGATGTTCAAAAAGCTAGGTTTTGGTAAGCTATTACCTTAAATCACATTGTCCAGCAAAATAAGGAAAAAATCCTGTAGAGTTGCTGGTTAGTGACAATGGGGAGCCATTGACTCAATTGCATCCCACTTTGTCTTCCATGGCTCAATGAACAAACTCTTGTCAATAGCAATCTTAAAGACATCAACAGAGGGATAAGTTACAGCAGTATCAGGAAGACTGTTCCAATGGGTAATCACTCTATTGGAGAAGTAGTGGTAGTGGACTCTGGTTGCCCTCTTCTGGGTCAACTTCTTACTATGCCCCCTTGTCCTGGAGGATTCATCAAACTGAAATTGATTTTGACAGGAGGAGTCAGCATTCAAAAGCTTATAAGCTATTATAACAGCCCCTTTTTGACAGCTGTACACAAGTGTTGGAAGCTTCAGTTTATTCAATCAAGATGGATAGTCAAGATTCTTGCACCCATTAACAACTTTTGTTGCCCATCTTTGAAAATATTCTATTTTTTGCTGATCTCCCTTGTTCAGGGGTAGTGCAACACACATCCTAAATTCTAGCAATGGTTGCACAAGACCCTAGTACAGTTTGGTCATAACTTTGGATGATCTATGTACAGTATGCTTGATTATGCCTGGGATGCTTTAGCAATTACTGCTGTCGGTGTATGTTTTTAAGATTTTAGGTCCTCATCAACAACATCTCCAAAATCTCTCCTCTCTGCCAAAGAATCAATCAATTGTCTTGAACCCTCCCCTCCTACCATATGGAACTGCCACCTTATGTTATCTCTCTCAAAGTGCATTGACTTGCACTTCTGAATGTTAAATTCAAGTTTCCACTCATAGGCCCATGGTGAAATCAAATTCAGGTCTTCTTGTATGGAAGCTCTTGTAACTGACAACTCTGCAGAGCCAATAAGCTTTGAATCATCAGGATAAAGAAGATCAGGATCTTAATTCTTAGAGCTTCTGGAGCATAATTAATGAAAATGTTAAATAATGTTGGAGCTAGGATTGTTTCCTGAGGCACACCACTGTCAACTTCTGAGAAGAATTCTTGCCCATTGTCTCCAAATACCTAAACTCTCTGCTTTCTTCCTGAAAGAAACTGCATCACCCATTCTACAGCCTCCAGATGGATACCAATAACTATTAACTTTATTGTCAGCCAGCTATTGTCCTACCCATAATGTGGGATAGCCATCTCAACCTTTCTTTTATTATAGACCAAGGCAGTAAGGGGTTTTCAATACAAAATTCAAAATATTTGTAGATGAGAGCTTGAAACCTCTACAGTAGGGTTCCCTAATTGTTTTGTTGTTAAGGAGGGGGACAGATGCTGGAAAGGATGCATTTTAATGCCAAAACATCCTAACTCTTGTTGAGCCTTCAGGTTAATACAGAGTTAGTTCTAAGGAGGGAGCAGGGGGGAGGGTTGGAGGTAGAAATTGATATTTAATTACTCTTGATTTCTGGGAATATTTTATGTAAGTAGAGTAACATTAAACCCCAAAATGAGCAGAATTTATTCTATATAGGAGGGGGTCTGCCCCTTCCTCATCCTAATCACCCCTTCATGGTTGTAGAAACTTTGGAAAATGCCAATTTGATTAGAGATTAAGAGTTCTGGTCCTTTTTTTGTAAGTTTAAAGTGATTGGAGACCAACCAGCCCATCCTAAAATTGTTTTTGATATCTGGTCCTTTTGTGGTAAATTTTTCACAGTTCATATTATTGACTTACAAACGAAGTGAACATACACCTTGATGCCTTTTTTTATGCTCTTTACAAATATAATAGGTCTAATTGCTTCTATTGAACATTCACATTTACTAATGTGCAAATATATGCCCTGAGTTGTGACCACAAAAAGAAGTTATCAATACTAGTTAAGTTATTGAAATGTGTTTGAAAACACCTCACTAGTTTTCAAATAAGTTGTTCAACAGTAACATATTCTAAACATAATCAATTATAATATTTCAAACCTCATTTATTGTGCAACTCAAATATAAAACATTTTCCTATCATTTCATGTTTTTCAAATGCCATCAACAAAATCAGTGCTGAATTTTGCTATTCAAAACTTTGCTGTTGGCAATTCATGGTATATTCCAATTAAGGGTATATATTTTCACATTAGGGGGCAGGGTGGGTAAATTTGAAGTTGTGATAGAAGCAATTAGGCTATTATATTCATAAAGAGCATAAAAAGGCACTGAGTGTTATGCCTGCTTAATTTTGTGTATAGGGGACTTTTCCAGGGGAAAAACTCAAGCTCCCATGGTAAAGTAGGGGAGAACGGGGCGAAATTGGACAGGGGCAAACTTGGACGTCGAACCTGACAACTAGCCTATTGCTTTTATCGATCCACAAAAAATAGGGTAGATGGGGCTTATGTATGTCTACATTGGCGGGAAGTTTGAAATCTAACGGAACTGTTGACACCAGGATAAGAGGTAAGAAAGTTTTTAGATGCTTAAAAAAAATCTGGGGGTTGCAACATTAGTTCGATTTGAGGTAACAAAAGGTGGTAGTTTTACTTTGTTGTTGATGTTGTACAGTTGCTAGATACATCCTCTATCTATGCCCTGAGTTTGATTTGTCTATTCCAAGTACTTCTTTTTCAGGACGCCATTTTCTAAAATTGGTTCGATAGGGGCGAGATTGGACAGCAATTCGGGGGCGACTTTGGACACTGTCCAAGGTCGCCCCGTGTGTCCAACTTTACCCCGTGCTAGTTTTGTTTATCATTTTAGAGAATGTCTTTGCCTCTTTGGAGGCAATTTTTAGAGAATTTCTTAACTAATATTTGGAGTTTGATTGATGATGCTAGATGGCGTTGCTTGTGTGTAGATGTGTTTTTTTTTTCGCACAACAAAACGAGGTTAAGTTGGCTGTTTAATTAGCTTAATGAAAGGAGCAACATTAAAACTTAAAACGAAAAGAGATTATTCCGTATATCCCCTCCTCACAGCCTCGCTCTTTACCAACATAAAGTTTGACTCGTTCTCACAGCTCTATTTTCTTAAACAATAAAACAGTTTAGCATAAAGAGCGAGGTGTTGTGGAGGGGACAACCCCTGTCATATATGGAATAATTTCTGTTCGTTTTAAGTTTTAATTACGCTCCTTACTTTCAGTTAAAAAAACTTGTCTTTTGTAATTTAATTTCAGGACGTTTTTGAATTAATGCAGCTTCATTTTTGGGTCATCGTACATGAATAATTCAAACAAAATTTATATATCAATTTTATTTATTTTTTGGCTAAATGGCTTTCTCGAAATTTTGTTCTGACGTAACTTATGAATTCACTTACGTAACAAACTATATTCGTATATTTTTATTACGTATTTTAGGGGGTTCACCCCCTAGTCAATACCTCACTCTACGCTAAAGTTCAAATTTTGTTCCAATGCTTTAAGAATGACCCCTTAATAACAAAAGCAGTTAATTAAAAAAAAAAAAATTTAATTTTTAATATAATTTTTTTTAATTACATGATCAAACAATTCATGGCAACGAACTGTAAGTAAGGAGGGACCCGGTTCATATCATTGCTTCTTAAAGCTATTTCCAGGTTATTTCCCGTGCATTTACTGTTTGTTCTTTCTAGTTGGACAATGATTCGCAACTACATCAGGAAACACGATCTACCAGATGGCAAATCCATGGAGCAGTCAGTGAATGCAGTCTTAGAGCGTAGACTATCTATTAGAAATGCCGCAAAAACCTATGGACTGAAGAAATCAACCGTCACCTATGCTCTGAAAAATCAACAAGGAGTTACTGAAGAACCTCGAGCGAATCCAGTTACACCCCCAGGTCGCCCAAGCCCATCGCCCAACCTGAAGAGAAAAACTGTTTTCTCTAACAAACAAGAAAAAGAGTTTGTAGAGTATCTCCTAAAATGTCAGCTGATGAATCACGGCCTCACTCCGAAAGAAGCGAGGAAACTTGCCTTTGAATGGGGCAAATTGATTGGCGTCGAAACGCCGAAGAGCTGGGTGCGAGACAACATAGCTGGGGCTGACTGGTTCTCAGGCTTTATGAAACGAAACCCAGAGCTATCTATTCGTAAGCCTGAAAAGACCAGCCAGGCAAGGGCTGCTGGCTTCAATCCAGTGGTTGTGAATCTGTTCTTCGACAACCTGCAGAAACTCTACGAAAAATTCAAGTTCCCACCAAACCGTATCTGGAACTGTGATGAAACTGGGGTTCCTACTGTATTGCCAGCTCCAAAAGTAATCGCAAGGAAAGGATCGAAGCAAGTTTCCCAGACAGTGTCAGCAGAGAGAGGGGAAAATGTTACAATGCTCGGGTTTATTTCAGCCACTGGTCAAGCTCTTCCCCCCATTTTTATATTCCCACGGGTGATGGTGAACGACCGGCTTTTTCGAGAAGGCCCCCCAGGATGTCTCGGGCTTTCTCACCCTAGTGGTTGGATGACTTCCATCAATTTTGTAGCTTCTATTGAGCACTTCATCAAGCTGGTGAAACCATCGAAAGAAGACCCTGTGCTACTGCTATTTGGCAACCACGATAGCCATGTTTCGGTGGAATTAGTGCAGCTGTGCAAAGATAATTGGGTCCACCTCCTGACCTTTCCTCCCCATTGTTCCCACCGCTTACAGCCATTGGACGTCTCTGTCTACGGACCATTCAAGTTTGCGATGAGAGAATCACTGAACACCTGGTTGCAGATCGATCCAGGTCAACGAATTACGATTCACGAGACTGCCTAGCTCTGCAAAGAACCATTCCTTTGCAAGTTCAACCCGGAAAATATAACAGTTGGTTTCACGAAAGCTGGAATTTGGCCCTTCAACAGAAGTGTATTTTCTGAGGTAGACTTTCTACCTGCTGAGGTGACAAATCATCCACCCCCGGACGATTCGTTACTCGATATGTAGTCAATACCCTCCCTCTCTCCTCCGCCGCCTTCTCTTTCCCAAAGCTAGCTAGGAAAACAGACTCCTGAAGCGGTAAGACCCTTTCAAACAGCAGATATGACAAAGCCCAGAAGGACTGCAAAAAATCAAGGTCAAACTTGTATTCTTACCGACACACCTGAAAAAGATGCTTTAGAAGCTGAAGCACGAGCAAGAAAGGAAAAGCAGAGTAAAAAGCCTATGCCCAAGCAGGCCAAGCAGCCCACTGCCAAGAAAAGAAAGCAAATTGAATCTCCAGTGGAAAGTAGTGGTGATGACATTGAACTTGACGACAATTCATCTGACAATTCTCTGCACCTCCATGAGGCTGATAAGGATGACGTAGATAAGGACATTCAAGCCGGAGACTTTGTTCTTGTCAAGTTCGAGTATGGAAAGAAGAAAGCCCTTGTGTATTATGTTGGCGAAGTTTTTGATGTTGTAGAAAAGCAGTTTGCGAGGGTTAACTTTCTTCGGAAACAAGAGGACAAATTCATGTTTCCTCAGCTTCCCGATATTGCTGAGATAGACATTACCGACATAGAACTGAAGCTTCATGTCCCCTCTTCAGCTGGTGGAACCGGTCGTGCAGTTCAGGGGCTTGTCTTTGGTTGTGATCTTTCGATGTACGCTTTAAAATGACAATTCTAGTTGAAACCCGGATGCCTGTGCAATGTTCCTGGCTGATTTTTTTATGCAATTTTGAGTTTTCATATGATTTTGAGTGATTATGTATCATTTTACACGAATATTCTGTATTTGGATAAAGTTTAACTGCTTAAAACTGTCTTGTCCAAAGTCGCCCCATGCCTGTCCAATTTCACCCTGTGTACGGGGCGAAACTGGACACTTGACAAGGTCCTACTCTCATGGTACTCACACTTCAGGGTGATCTTTAAAAAATCTGAAAAAAATTCACCATTATGTGCCAGACTTTTACCTTTCTAACGACCCACACTAAATTGTTTTATGTCAATCCAGTACCTAGTTATGCTTGGAAAACTAAAAAGTGTCCAAGTTCGCCCCATTCTCCCCTATAGTGGAGCTGCAGTCAAAAATGTGCTGGACACAATTAATCTCTATGTTCTGAAGTAAGAATTGTTTTCTTAACATGTTTCCTTCCCAATAGCCCCTAATCTAGACCATTAGGCTCTCAAGTGTTTTGCCCCCCCCCTCCCCTTCCTGTCCCACAGCAAATTACACCCTTCTGAAACAACTTAAATTCTGAAAACAACATAAGAAAAAATGGTAAAATTATACTTTAGAAACTTTTGGCAATCTTGGAAAAGGGTTAGGTTAGGAAAATGAAACTTTCAGGGATGGATCTACAGGCTAAAGTATGTCCCTGGAAGGTATTTTGAAGTACCTACCTCTGCTCCTTCTCTCTCTAGAGGGTCCTGACCTTTGATGACCTTAAAAAATCTGTGTTATAAAAGTGAAACCTTGCAAAGTAGATCTTCTGCTTAAATAAAGTACTGTACAACAAAATTGTTTTCAGCTTCACAACTTTGCTCAATCCTAATTTATAAGGTTTTCAAGATATGCAAATATATTTCCTAAAGTTTGAAAAAAAATTCATATGGCTTAAAATTCCACTCAAATAACAGGAATTACATTTTCAGAACTAAACCTAGAGAAAAAGAATCTGATAACTGAAAATTAAGGTAAAATGTTGTTATGTAAAAATTTCAATAGGCAAATTTCATGCCTGCCATGTAGTCATTCAACATGTCATGTAGGCAAATTTCAGGACCCTCTAGAGGGAGAAGGAGTGGAGGTGGGTACTTCAAAATATCTTCCCAGGACATACTTTAGCCTGTAGACCCATCCCTGTAAGTTTCATTTTCCTAACCTAACCCCTTTCCAAGATAGCCAAAAGTAGCTAAAGTAGAACTTACCAAAAACCTAAAATAGCCTAGCCTACTTAGGCTATATCATTCCTAAAAGTACTTCACTTTACTTTAAATCCCCCTTCCTTAATATTTATAGGCCTATGTATTGCCCAAATTATACATTTTACTGTTTTATTCAAATATATTTAATGGCAAAGACTCACCAGAATTCCTGATAAAGATACCTGATAGTATCTTTTGATAAGATAAAGTATCTATACTTGATAAGATTCCTGATAGTAAGAAGCTGCTCAGGAAGAGCTCACAGCAGACTCCACAACCACTACTTCTCCAATAGAGTGGTGGGCCCCTGGGGCAGTCTTCCCAATGCAACTGTTACCGCTTCCTCTGTCAATGCATCCAAGATCGCCGTTGATAAGAATTGGTCCAACAAACATGGAAAACAGAGTGGAACGCCGCAAAACCAATGGCTCCCCATCATCACTAACCAGCGACTCTACAGGATCTTTCCTTATTTTGCTGGACACTGCGATTTAAGGTAATTTAAGATTTTCAAACAAGGAATCACTTTAAGGGCTCAAAACAAACTGTGTGACAAAAGTGGCATTAAAGAGCAGGAAAAGATAATCTAGTTGTATATACACCTTCTGTCAATCTAAGTAATGGGAAAACTCTAAATTGACAACATTTGAGGGGTCAAAGTGGAATTCCAGTGTCTTTTGAGATCTGCTGGTGCTAGGCTAATCAGCATGCATTGATTAAGCTACAGGCTGTGCATACAAATATACAGCTCGTAAAGCTCAAATAAAGATACTCAGCTTAAACAGCTTCTCTAATGACAAATACACATAAGCTTAGCAATGTAACATACGGGATGCGAGGAATTTTGGATGCCTTGATATTTTAATTCTATTCTTTGTCTTGTATCCTCTTTTCTTGAATGCATGATGAATAGGATGCAATTATTGTACTTACCATGCAAAGATTTACTTACTTGCCACTTGACTATCAGAAATGCCAAATGAGGAAAGTTACTGTCATTCTGGCTAAATGGTTGCCTTGAACACTCCTGCAGGTACAAGAAAAGTGACAGGATAGTATTTAAATGCGTCTATTTGAAATATGTAGTCAATCCAGACTCGGCCCAGTTAAAGATAGGAATGGGCCACAATTAGCGATAAGGAAAGAACTAAAGAGAGGTGGGCTGAACATTTTGAGAGTTTGCTTAACCGAGATACAGTTTCAGGAAAGATATAGAGGAAAATGAAAAAGTTTGTGATAAGTTGGATGTGAAGGAAGATTTGTTTTGTGATGAAGAATTAGTGACAGCACTCAAAGGATTCAAAAATAATAAGGCACCTGGTGCTGATAGTGTGGTAAATGAATTTCGTAAAATGGTGGCTCTGAGGTTAGAAATAAGCTACTGAAGATTATGAATAGGATTTTTGAAAAAGGAGAAGTACCTAACGATTTTAGGAAAACCTTAATTAAGCCACTTTATAAGACAGGTGACAAAAGTGAGTGTTGTAATTATCGAGGCACTAGTCTGGTCTCTGTAGGTAGTAAATTACTTAGTAATATTATACTTTTTAGACTGAGAGATGCCGTAGACAATTTTTAAGAGAAGAACAGTGCAGTTTTAGAAAAGGTAGAGGATGTTTCGACCAAATTTTCATAGGTTAATAATTGAGAAGTGCCTGAGTTGTCAAACACCTTTGGTCCTCAGTTTTATAGATTATGAGCAAGCGTTCGATCTTGTTGTTAGAAGGGCTTTAGTAAAGTTTTTATGCTTGTATGGTATACCAGACAAATACATTTAAGTGATTAGTGCTATTTACGAGAATAACATAACTGCGGTTAAGGTAGGAAATGAGGTTAGCAGCTGGTTTTGTATTCAGTCAGGAGTTAAGCAGGGTTGTGTTCTATCCCTCTTTATATGGATTATTTTGATGGAATTTGTCTTAAGGAGCACAGGAAAGGCAATGGGAGACCACGGAATCAAATGGGGAGTAAAAAGGCTCCTGGACTTAGATTATGCTGATGATTTAAGCATCGTAGATGGAAGTGTGAGCAAAATGAATGAAGTTTGGAGGTTTCGCGAGTTCAGGGTGCTAGAATAGGTTTGAAAATTAATGTTAAGAAGACTAAGTCACTAACGCTAGGAATAAGTGAAGATGAAAAGGTGACGTTGGGTAATAAAAAGATTGATCAGGTGGGAAGTTTCACTTACCTTGGTAGTATTAATAGTAAAGATGATGCGAGCAGTGAAGATGTTAAAAAAGTAGAATAGCCATGGCTCAGGGTGTTTTTTATCAGTTAAAAAAAGTTCGGAAGAAAAGGAAGATAAGTCTGCAAACCAAGATTGGAATATTAGAAGCTACAGTGTTGACAGTGGTCAAATATGGCTCTGAAGCATGGGCCCTCAGAAAAGCGGATGAAGATTTGCTAGATGTTTTCCAGAGAAATTGCTTAAGAATTGTTCTGGGTACCCGGCTGACTGACCGTATTTCAAGCTATACGAAAAATGTGGTTCAATACCGCTCTCTAGGGCTATAACGAAAAAAAGGTTGAGGCGGCTGGGGCACGTTGTGCGAATGAAGGATGACAGATTGCCGAAGATTGTTCTTTTTGGCCAACCGTCTAGGGCTAAACGGAAAGCAGGTCATCCTCGTCTGGGGTGGGAGGACGTCATAAAGAAAGATTTAAAGAAAATGGGAATTTCCTGGGAGGGTGTAAAAAGGGAGGCTTTGAATAGATTGGGATGAAGGAGGAGCGTGCGTAGCTGTGTTGGCCTCAGGCGGCTTGGTGCTGCGGTGAGTTGTTAGTAGTAGTAGTAGTGGTAGTAGTAGTAATGTATCTCTAATAATATTTAAATACAGGAAAAATAAATATAAATTTCCTACCATTCTACTATGCAGATTCCAAATAAGAAAAGATAAGCGAACACGGGAAGACCAGTCTAGATACCGGTCTGGCAGTGGATGCTCGTATCATATTTTTGTCCTTTGCCTGATCATGGAGCAAAGTGAAAGGTACAACCTTCCCTTTATCAAAATATTTATATACTTTGACGTTGCCATTGATTCAGTTGAACGAAAATCCTTGTGGAAGATTTTCTATAAGGACAGCATGCCACTAGAATTTTTTGACATTTTAGAATCTGATTATGAAGGATGTTTATCCTGAGTTCAAGTCCATGGGGAAGAGTCGTCACTGTTCTATATGGAGTGGGGGGGGGGAATGTTGTATACTGTCACTGGTCTTCTTTAATTATTATTTCGATTAAATCATTGACCCTGCCATACGGGGAATTGAAGGAATAGTAGTTGGTAGAAATGTCAAACTGACGGATCTTGAATACGCGAACGACGTAATCCTTCATGAGCCAGACCCAAATTCAGCACAGCAAATTTTTGACGAATTTGCACATTCTCAGCCTTTCTCGGCCTACAAATAAACACGAAGAAAACAAAAGTTCTTGATTTGAACATAATTACTGATTGCCAAATAGCCCTTAATGGTCTCCCGCTTGAAAAGGTGGACACTTTTGTTTATGTGGGATCCGAGGTGAATTCGAAGGGAGGATATGATCAAGATGTAAACATAATTATATCTAGAGCTCATCCAGTTTCGCTCAGATTGGCAAATATCTCTGGGTCCGTTGAGAAATTAGCTTGCGAACGAAGATAAGCATATGTAGGTCGACAGTGAAGGCAGTCCTACTGTGTGATGTTGAATCAAAGCCCATCAAAGCAGCTCACGGACGTGCGTAAGGTACAGCCTTCCCTTTATCAAAATATTTATATAATTTGACGTTGCCATTGATTCAGTTGAACGAAAATCCTTGTGGAAGATTTTCTATAAGGACAGCATGCCACTAGAATTTTTTGACATTTTAGAATCTGATTATGAAGGATGTTTATCCTGAGTTCAAGTCCATGGGGAAGAGTCGTCACGGTTCTATAGGGCGTGGGGGGGGGGAGGTTGTATACTCTCACCAGTCTTCTTTAATTATTATATCGATTAAATCATTGACCCTGCCATACGGGGAATTGAAGGAATAGTAGTTGGTAGAAATATCAAACTGACGGATCTTGAATACGCGAACGACGTAATCCTTCACGAGCCAGACCCAAATTCAGCACAGCAAATTCTTGACGAATTCGCACATTCTCAGACTTTCTCGGCCTACAAATAAATACGAAGAAAACAAAAGTTCTTGATTTGAACATAATTACTGATTGCCAAATAGCCCTTAATGGTCTCCCGCTTGAAAAGGTGGACACTTTTGTTTATGTGGGATCCGAGGTGAATTCGATGGGAGGATATGATCAAGATGTAAACTGAATTATATCTAGAGCTCATCCAGTTTCACTCAGATTGGAAAACATCTCCGGGTCCGTCGAGAAATTAGCTGGCGAACGAAGATAAGCATATGTAGGTCGACAGTGAAGGCAGTCCTACTGTGTGGTGTTGAATCAAGGCCCATCAAAGCAGCTCACGGACGTGCTCTAGAGGTTTTGTACCACCATTGCCTATGTTAAATTTTACACTTCTGGACGTCAGATCAGACTTCGAACGACTCTATCCACCGACATATCATCTCAAGCGTCATCAAATTCCAGCAGCTCCGCAGGCTTGGAAACGTTTTGTTTCACCCTAATGACCACCTCATTAAACATACTTCTTGTTGAATCCTTACCAACATAGCGTAGAGGAAAAGGAGAGCAACTAAAAAATTGGTGGTTGCTCTTTAGACAAGATCTGGAGCTTGCTGGAAGTTTCTGTATATTTTGCCAAAAATGAGACAAGCAATGGCTAAGGTACGCTAAAGAATTGGCAAAAAATAAGCCCTCATGGGAGACCCTCATTCAGAAGCTTCGTTCGGATGTCGGATGAGGCGGAAACACTTGGTCCCGCTGCAAGTACAAGTAAGTAGTACTTTTTTTTCTTGGATTCGAAATACCAGATAATTTCGCATCCAGCGTCAATTAAAATCTGCCAGAATAAAACAAATTGAAATTTCAGTAGTAGATGGCTTGCCATTACAGAATACTTTGGAAGGGACAATATATTCTGCTGGTCGGGATAACGAACAATCAAATACTCAAATTATTGGCTACTAAATATGTTGAGTATTCCTTTAGATATGATCCCTATAAAAAGCTTAAAGAGCTGTATTTTCTAAGCATCATGCTCTGTGGAAAGCCACAGGGTATAGCACAAAGACATCGGGTAAACTTTTGGAAGTAAGTAAAAAAAAAAGTAAGTATGACGGCACTAGACCCTTAAGGTCTAAACCGGCGGTGCTGAACTCCGTTTCGTGGCCCTCAGCCAGGTAGTGCAATGGGGGGTGGGGCCAGCCCCCCAGAAGTGACACAGAAACATCTTAAATTCCTAAATATAACACGTTGGAAGTCAACCTGCGACACTGTCAAACGAATTCTTAGGATTCATGAAACAGGAAAGCCACAAAAATCTTGTGATGAACTCAGACTACCCCGATTAAGAAATTTAAAGATTAGGTTTCTGAGTGAATGTGTGAAGGTTACGGATCCATTCTTTAAAGCATTAGTTATTTTACAAGGGGAAAAAGATACTACATGGGTACAGTGTTCCAGTCTCATAATGGTGAAAAGGAATATAAGTGTTATGAAGCATAGCAATGTTCTAAACTAAGCTGCTTCGCTAGCATATAGAATTTTCTATACACCGGTGAAGCGTATTCCACCTTCTATTGACTTCTGGGGTAAACCCTTGAGGGAGTTTGTAATTTCAATTTCCTACTACCTCTATTTCAAGACTGTGTGGCTTTCAGAAGACTGAAGAGCAACCTTGAATGATTATCTGCTCATAGAGATTAGACTTATGGTTACAGTTTCTGAACAAAAGTACAAAGCCAAAGGTCTATCTGAAGCAAAAAATTAAAAATACAACCAAAACTGAACGCACAGAGGGTGTTTTTGCTTATGGAAGGGAATAGTCTTAAAGATTGTTCCTAGTTTAAATGTACCAATCTTTTTCTTTTTTTTAATAAAAAATTCTACAGTTTCTTGAAGACAAGAAGCAAAATGTTGGCTCACCAACGATTTCAAAAATTATTCACAGAATATAACATGCAAATCGCATTGTCTGCTGCTATAGAGTGTCTTTTCTCAGTTGGAGGTGCCATTTTGACTTGCAGGAGAAACATACTTGCAAATAATAGATTTGGAAAACATTAATGTTGAAAGTAAACTAACATGTTTTATTTTAAGTGAAGCAGATTGACGAGGTTTTGATATTCATTTTTCTTGTTTTTTGTAGCGTTTTATGAGTACAGCATAACCTAAATGAAACCCCTGTGGTTAATCTCCTAATCCTCTTTTGAGTATTATTCTTTATATGTTTTAGTCCCAATGTTTTGAGTATTTGAATGTGTATTTCAGCTATTTAAATACAAAATATATTTTAGGTCAGGGATTTGGAAATACTGCAGTTCCCATTCAAAAACCCTCGCTTAACTCATTCTCGTTTAATCCAACCCGCTTAGATCAACCTTCGTTCAACCCAATCCCCATTTAACCCATCCCCTTTAGCTCAATCCTCGTTCAGCTCGACTTGCGTTTGATTCAACCCCATTTAGCTGATTCCCCATACTATATCAAATTCCCTATCAAATTATTGGCTACTAAATATGTTGAGTATTCCTTTGCATATGTTCCCTATAAAAAGCTTAAAGAGCTGTATTTCTAAGTACCAAGTACCATGCTCTGTGGAAGGCCACAGGGTATAGCACAAAGACATCGGGTAAACTTATGGAAGTGACAGAAAAACATCTTAAATTCCTAAATACAACACGTTGGAAGTCAACCTGCGACACTGTCAAACGAATTCTTAGGATTCATGAAACAGGAAAGCTGCAAAAAGCTAGATGAACTCAAACTACCTCGATTAAGAAATTTAGAGATTCAGTTTCTGAGTGAATGTGTGCAGGTTCCATTCTTTAAAGCATTAGTTATTTTACAAGGATAAAAAGATACTACACGGGTACAGTGTTCCAGTCTCATAAGGGTGAAGAGGAATATAATTCTTGTGAAGCATAGCAAGGCCCTATACTAAGCTGCTTCACTAGCTTATACAATTCTTTATACACCGGATAAACTTATTCCGCCTTCTATGGACTTCTGGGGTAAACCCTTGAGTGAGTTTGTAATTTCAATTTCCTACCACCTCTATTTCGTACAGAGAGTTTTTTGCTTATGGAAGGGAATAGTCTTAAAGATTATTCCTAGTTTAAATGTACCAATCTTTTTTTTTTAAATAAGAGATTCTACAGTTTCTTGAAGACAAGAGGCAAAATGTTGGCTCACCAACGATTTCAAAAATTATTCACAGAATATAACATGCAAATCATATTGTCTGCTCCTGTAGAGTGTCTTTTCTCAGTTGGAGGTGCCATTTGGACTTGCAGGAGAAACTTACCTGCAAATGATAGATTTGGAAAAAATTAATGTTGAAAGTAAACTAACATCTTGTATTTTAAGTGAAGCAGATTGACGAGGTTTTGATATTCATTTTTGTTGTTTTTTGTAGTGTTTTTATGAGTACAGCATAACCTAAATGAAACCCATGTGGTTAACCTCCTAATCCTCTTTTGAGTATTATTCTTTATATGTTTTAGTTCCAATATTTTGAGTATTTAAATGTGTATTTCATCTATTTAAATACAAGATATCTTTTAGGTCAGAGATTTGGAAATAACGCAGTTCCCATTCAGCTAAGCCCTCGCTTAATCATTCCCGTTTAATCCAACCCGCTTAGATCAACCTTCGTTCAACCCAATCCTCATTTAACCTATTCCCTTTAACTCAATCCTCGTTCAGCTCGACTTGCGTTTGACTCAACCCCAAATAACTTAACTCCTATACTCAACCTCAACCTCATTTACTCAACCTCATTTAACTTAACTATTTAACTTAACTTAACATTTAACAGCCTATTTAACCCACACCCATGAAACTCAGCCTCCATCCCCATTCAACTTAACCCCTAACAAAAAACACAAAGAAATGAATATAAAGACGACAAACGGGTCTATGTCTAGTAAATAAAAACGAAGAAAAACAACAAAAATCAAAAAAATATTTCGCCCGTATCTAACAAGGCGTCTTCAGCGTAGAAAAAACAACGAAAAAACTAAAACTAAAAATATAACTAAAAAATATATGTAAAAGTAAAATAGACTAACTAAAATATAATATACAATTACTTAACATTTACAATTTGTAGCTGCCTTCATCAAACCATAAAAGTGACTGGATTAAAAATTTTTAAATAGCAAATGAAATAGGAATATATTATTGCGACATAATTTTATGCAAAGCTTTTGATGCTTTGCATAAAATCATGCTTTACACAATAATATATTCCTGATACAATTGTTATTTTAAATTCTTTAATCCAGCTCTTTTGTGGTTTGATTAAGGTAGCTACAAATTGTAAATGTTAAGTAATTGTATATTATATGTTTTAGGTTAGTCTATTTTAATTTTACATATATTTTTTAGTTATATTTTTAGTTTTAGTTTTTTTTCGACGCTAAAGAAGCCTTGTTAGATACGGGCAAAATATTCGTTTGATTTTTGTTGTTTTTCTTCGTTTTAATTTACTGTCCATAGACCCGTTTGTCGTCTTTTATTAATTTTTTTTTTGTGTTTTTTGTCATGGCTAGCCAGTTCTGCGTTATATCTTTTAACTTAACCCCTTTCAAATACCACCTCCTTAAATGAACAATATAACTAGAAAATGTAACTCAGTCTGTTTTGTCGGAAGTGATAAAAGTTGACTCGGATAACATAGTCTTTATTCGTTGGTTAATTCTCATGTACCCTTTTTAAAACAAAACAATTATTTTCCTTCTGTTTTGTATATTTGAATATATAAGACAGGTAAATATGCAACTTTCAAACAGGAAAATATAATACACGCAAATATAATATATAAGACAGTAAGCAATTCGTGCCCAGGGCTTGAACAGAGTTCAGAGCAAACCACGGCCCATAGAACCAAAACCTGAAAAACGCGTTTAAAAACGAAACCAAACTGTCTCGTAAGGAAAATTTGTCTTTGATACTAATTCTGAAATGGAAGTTATTATTTTGATTCATCTTAATAGTAAAAGCTTATTGCAGAAACTAAATGTGTGGAAGTTTTGTGTGCCCGCAAAAATGCCCGAAAAAGAAAATCCAAAAAAGAGCTTGGAATTAAACCTGTCTTCTTTCTTTTTTTACAGCACTAGCGGGTCACTGAAACACCGTAGGGGTGTTAAAATGACTTTATATAAAGACTTGAAAAGAACGAATTACGACGTCACTTTAATTCAAGAGCCTTTTGTAGATAAGCAGTGTGAAATTCCACATATCCATAACAAATATATATGTTACCGAAAAAATTGAAGAGTTAAAGTTTTTTTCAGTGCTTCAAATTTTGTGAAGATAAGTCATAAATTCGCTACCTTATCAAACCAAACTGATAATGAATGTGTTACGGTCATATTTTACTTATAAAATAAAGAAATAACCATGGGTTCTGCTTATTCTTGAAGTACAAAACTTCCTGGCTTCTATTGCCTTGACCATCGTAAACAATCCGTCTGCTATTATTAATATTCGTACTGCTACAGCTAACCCTTCTATAACAACTATCAGATTCCAACTTTTAAAATTTTTCCAAAAGTAGAACATACTAGGTTGCTCCATGTTTATCTGAGTTTATATGTAAGTTGTTGAGTCGTAGTTTTAGCGAAGATGAATTTCAACCTTGCCCCAGCATTGAACGACATGACTTTAAAAGCCCGTTGAAATATTTTTAGACAATTCCTTAAGGTACTGATGACTTTGAAATCTCTCAGTAAATTATAAAAATTAAATTGACTGCCATATTTTGCAACTAACAAAATCTAAAGAACATTCAATTACTCTGAAAACCGTTTCAGAAATAGCAAATTCACTCGCTGTTTGAAACACATCGAAGGTAAGTTTCTTAAGACAAACTTACCGAAAAATTGAGAAAATCTTCAGAAGACCAAGATACAATCTCAAAAGAAATGCAATGCTAAATACAAAAAGGATCAAATAAAAAAAATCAGATGATCTTAGATACATAATTCTAAAAAAACAAACAAACAATTATAGGAAGAAAGAAGCAATTTAGATCCATGAAGAACAATACATAGAATATCTCGAAAAAGCCCCTCTCATACTTTATCAATTCTGTACACAAAAGTGAAAGGTCTCTTTGTTCATCTCTTAAGGAAGCTGACAGTGTTTTAATTGTTAAGCAGTTTTCTCCCGATGCTGTAGTATAATTGGGAGAGGTTGCTGGGGGAGCTTTAAGCCCCTGGATTAAGAAGAGTCTAAAAACATTGTTTCGGTGAATTGTACACCCTAAAATGGGGCCCAAGAACGAACCAAAAACTTTGTTTTAGTCAGCCCAAACCTATATTCTTAAATATTTGGGTCAGGATGACTCCAGTGCACAAGAAAAAAAACACAAAAAAAAACTCGTGTTTAAGGTAACAAGTCCTTATTAAAATCCATGCAGTTTTCCCCCTATGGCCATTAGAAGGTTTAAGGAGGTCGCACTTTTTCCTTTATTTATGGCAATTTTTGTTTGTCTTAATTTTAATTAATTTAAATTTTAATTTCCCTCCGTTTTAAGATTCATCCATTTATCGATTGCAGTATCTGTGGCCTTTATGCTTAATTTTATTATTCTTTTTTTTATTTCATCTTTCATTCATAGTAATTTCTAGCTTTAAGTTAGAATTATTAAATGGCTTTATTTTGATCGTTTTAGGTTTCAATGTAACTCTTTTACTTTTCTGTAAAAATTTCCTTTTTGGAACATTTTCATAATCAGTAAAATACTAGATTAAAAATTTAAGTATTTAAAAAACTAGCTGCCAAGTATTTTTTACTAGTCTGCCATCTATGTTTGTAACACACTTACCAGTTATTCATATAAATTTTCGGCTCTCTTCTTTTCGCTAATACCATTGGGATAACTTGATAACATATTTAATTCCTGTAATCGTAGACAGCTTCTTTTTTTAATATACAGCAAGTATTTCGGTTAAGCTTTACTTGCTCAGCATTCAATACATGATTATTTCAATTTTTGTGTTCGTTCTAATATTTAAATAGATAGCAGAAAAGCATCTTCCAAAAAAAAAATTTTTTCAATCTAAAAACAATCCTTTACGCTAGATTTTGAAGCGGGATTTCTTTCAACATTAAAGCTCATGTTGAGCTTCTTTTCTACACTGTTCAAGGTTAAGAGACTATCTATAAAAGTCCTAATTTAGTATTGGTGGATTTACTTGCTATAGAGATTTAAACTCTTGCAACCTCAGCTAACTTGCTACTTGATGGGGTGGCCAAACGAATTCTCTGCCTTGAGCGTCCATGTTTATATATTTAAAATAACTGCCAAAACTGCGCTGCCTTTTCTACGAAAAAGCTTACCGTTCGCACACGTAGACTCCTAAAGGGTAGGTTCAATCCTTTGAAGGCTGAAGTTATTTTTCATCCTATAGTTTAAATTTTCGGTCAATTTTCACTCGGAAATTTCTGCTCAAACTTTCTAGAACATGGTCAATTTTTACTCGGAAATTTCTTCTATAACATTTTTTTTGAATGTCAGCAGAGCCTTGTCAACGTTTACTATAGTAGAGTAGTACCTACCATTTTGCTTACTGCCATAGGAATTCCCATGCTATTTGCTTACTGCCATAGGAAAAACATTTCCAGAGTATGTACTATTTGCTTGCCTTATGTTCCTTGGTACCTTTCCAGAGCATGTACTTATGGATTTGCTTGCCTTATGTTCCTTGGTGTCTTTCCAAATGAGCGGGGATTCCCCACCAGTTCCTAAACATTGCAAAAAAGATAGCACTATTATCGGGGATTCCCTACACAAGTGAGTTTCAACTCCATATTTTTCAACCAGACTGGTTTTTGAGTCAACATCTGTTTTTTAGATGGCCAATCTGAGACATCGGAGGTATTTACTCCTCTCTCTATCCCACTCAATTTCTTGTTGTTGGTAGCTCAGTTTCATTGTGGCAGTGAGAGTGTCAACACATGAAAAAATGTTCCATACATGCCCGCTATGTATGTGCACACTGGGCAGCTGGTCATCATGTGAGAATTGTACAATGATTGATGAGTATGATGAAAAGTGTAGATTATGCAACCCGTGTAAATTGCATAGAAGATATGCTGTACAAATTAAAGATTGTAATTCCTGTCTTGAAGAGGTGTGTGACTCTCATCCTAGAGGGTACCTATGCTCCAATTGCCACTATCATAAATGTAATCAGTGGGAGAATACGTATCCCGGCATGGTTGGAAAGAATCCTAAGTATGATTTTAGTTTATTGCTACGAGATTGGTATCGTCGTGGTTTTAGATTGTTCTGGGAGGAGGAGCCGGGTCAGCGATTCAACTGTTGGAACAACAAAAGAATATGGTTTCTACGTCATCGTTGTGAAAACAATGACTACTACGATTATAAGCCCACTGATTTTTATTTGGCTGTGACGGAATGTGATTCGACACTTGAGGACACTGTTTGTGAAATTGCTTCAAATATGCAAATTGAAACATGTGAAATCTATAGAATGAATGAGAATAGTATCATTGACTATACAAAGAGATATGACAAGAGTGAAGTTACACTCTACTGTAGAAAATGTGAGCCTGAAATTGCAGTAGATCAGGATCAGGACACTGTGAATTCAGATAATCTACCTGCACTAGTTGTTGTCGACAAAGACCTTTACCTAGTAAAAGATGAAATCTAAAGAGTAGAAAAGTCGTTTTATCATCTATTTAAATTTGTAATCATTTATTAATAAACAATTTCACATACATTTTTAGAACATTTTATTCGTAGAGCACTAAAATCAATATTAAATATGCTTGTAAGTATATTTTACACTAGAAAGTCGTTAACTCGGGGTAGGTCAATGCAGATGTAGAGAAACTACTTGTACGGATAGCCACGATATCTGGACAGGCAAAAGAGTAGTGCATGAAAGCCACATGTCTTAGTCGTTAAATCTTGTACTCTTTGTTGATTTTGAATAAGGGTTTTCCCACTGCTTTCAATAAAGTTGCTGATGTATGGAGTGTAAAATTTATACGATAGGCCAAGAGGATCAAAAAATTCAATATTCTTCGCTGTTTGAAAGATGCATAGCCAATGGCCAGTCTTCAAAGTCAATGGACTGCTATTAACAATGATAAGAGTATTGTTAACACTTGGAATTTTTTCAATGAAGTCCAAAGGTATACAATAGGACTTGTAATGGGGCATGTATGGATCTATACTAAATATACTGATTATTTGGTTTGTGTTCATGGTGCAAAGTCTATTAGAACACGGCCGTCGGGTGTGATATCCCAATAGGTTTCAAATTTACTCAGTAATATTAGCGTGATACTCTCAGTCAAAGCATCAGCAAATGTGCACTCTAAACGTACATTCCCTGTTCGTACTATGGTCATATCCTGAGTCCCCGACAAGTCCAAAACAATTACACCATGATTTTTTGAAAACATTGAATCGGTTATTCCATTTTCAAATAGTTGAGAGTCATGATCTAGGGATTGCATGGCCAACTCGTACAGAGTTCTATAGGATTTTTTGTCAAATGATAGAGTGTTAGTGGAATACTATTCACTTTGCACACAAAGCTAGATAGACCGAAAAAATTAAAATCATGGGAAGATTCAGTCCAGGATCCAATGGCACTGCCACTTTTCAAAAAGGCAAAAGCCAATTTTGATGGGATTTCTCCATTTATAAATGATGAATCGCTATAGTTACGAGAGCCGGTGGCAATGTGACGTTGATTGGTGATCGTATGGGGGACAAGAAGTTTAATGTTATTGCCATTGGCTCTTAGCTTTTCCACTGCCAATGCAACAGAGCCCATAACCTGTTGTTTTCGAACGAGGAGAATTGCCGATGTGATAATGACATTTGCATCGAGTGGTGCAGGAAGTATTTTTCTCAAAATGAAATTCGATGGGGCCAGCTGTAACTTTATGTCAATCTTGACATTGAGGGGTAGCCATTGAAATATACTGAATATCTCATTATTTAATTTTCCAACCAGATGATACTCTTGGGTCACTGCAGTAGTCAACTCGCCGTCAGTATCAACGCCTGATCGATATTCATAGCCCAATGATTGTCCTCTCAACTTCTTGTATGCCTTTGGTGTCATCATCATAAATTGTATGTAGCTTGCATAGTTTGATAAATTATTGCTAGTGCTCACCAATGTTCCATTAATAAATACATTACCCCATTGATTACCCCAATTACCCCATGATTTTTTGAAAACATTGAATCGGTTATTCTATTTTCAAATAGTTGAGAGTCATGATCTAGGGATTGCATGGTCAACTCGTACAGAGTTCTATAGGATTTTTTGTCAAATGATAGAGTGTTAGTGGAATACTATTCACTTTGCACACAAGGCTAGATAGACCGAAAAAATTAAAATCATGGAGGGATTCAGTCCAGGATCAAACAGCACTGCAACTCTTCACAAAGGCAAAGGACAATTTTGATGGCATTTCTCTATTGATAAATGGTGAATCGGTATAACTACGAGAACCGGTGGCATTCTGACTTTTAGTAGTGATTGTTTGAGAAACAAGAAGTTTATAATGACCACCATTGGCTTATAGCCTTTTTACTGGCGATACGGCAGAGCTCATTACTTGCGGTTTTAAGACAAAAGGACGTGTCGATGTGATCATAATATTTGAATTAGGTGCTGCAGAAAGCGTGTCTCTCCAAATGAAATTCGATTGTGCCAGTTGCAGCTATATGTCAATCTTTACGTTGAGGGTTAGCCATTGTGATATATTGAATATCTCATGATTTAATTTTCCAACCAGATGATACTCCTGGGTCACTGCAGTAGTCAACTAGCCGTCAGTATCAACACCTGATCGATATTCATAGCCCAATGATTGTCCTCTCCACTCCTTATGTGCCTTTTGTGTCTCCATCATAAATTGTATGTAGCTTTCATTGTTGGATAAATTATTGCTTGTGCTCGCCAATGTTCCATTAATAAATTCATTAATTTATTTGAATAGGTTCTGTAGAATGCAGTTTTTATAGGAGAGACCATCGCCAGTATTTGGAGTTGTATTATCTGACATTTTTTTCACCGCGACATTTAAATCAATAAATGTTGATGACAAATCAATGAAATAGTCATCATTGGAAAATATTTAAAATTGTATATTTTCTGAGAGGGATTTCTGGGGATGAAATTGCTCATAGTAGCCATACTTGACACTGACATCAACATTTTCAGCATTGAATAGATTCAATGAGGAACTGATTGATGGATGTGATTCCTTGTGGGGGAGATAAGTCATCATAAGAGAAGAAGTCCTTCTTTGATCTAACAATCCTATTCTTTTTCTTCTTCTTCTCCTTATTGGTCTTCCTTGTTTTATTCCTCAAAGTCCTTGTTGATGTCCTTCGCTTCCCGCCTGGGTGGAGACTGATGAGTGAATGACGCGCACGCATCTTTTTCAATCCCTCCCCATTTTGTCGAGATTTTAGTTGCTCACCAAAGGCTCTTGCTGAAGATCTAATATTTTCCTTAACACTCTCATTGAAATTTTTGCCCGACCCCCAGTCCTGTAGTGTAGAGGCAGCAAAATCTGATGCAGCAGGTACAAGATATTTTTCGGCAAGGGGTAGTGCAGAACGATATAGCATAGCAAACCAGCTACCAAGACCATAGCCAGACATTGTAATACGTCCCTTGTAGTATTCCAATCCATTGCCTATTTGACGTGGACTCAAAGCATCAACATAACAATCGATATCGCGACAGACAAACGGAATTCTCCTATTTTTCATTTTAGGTGATTGTGCTATCGCCGATAATGGGTCTAAAATGACATGTAATCACTGCTAAGCCTTTTGTTATTGCTAGAGGATCGCCTAATTCACTTCTTAATGCTAACTGACAGAATACCAAACATGAATTGTTTACAGGAGCATACTGAAGAGGCTTCATACTATAGTGATGAAGAAGTTAATCCGTATCTTTTTGTTCAAGGATACGTAGGGGGGGAGAAATTGAAATACCGACTCTAGATTTTTACACAAAGGATGAATAAAAGAATTTGAATGAGTCCGAGGCGAAACCATATGGATAATCAGCAAAAATAACTTGATTCATCCCATAAACGGTGCCAGCATTTTTCCCATTGATCATATTCTGTTTAAAGCCAAGAACATCTCTCAGATTGTCATTGAGAATAATTATTTCGGTGTCAACAGCTGAGGTAATGTAAATCCTATCGTGTTCCAATGAATAATTAAAATGGAATGTACCATTCCTACGATATGAAATTTTTCTATTGATTGTACGACACAAATCTCTTATATCATCATATTCAATATATTTCAATTTAACATGTGTATATACGCTAGATTTAAGTGCTTCAACCCATTCATAGTCGACAAAGAGTGTCCAATTGAATGGTATAACTTTTATATCATAAACACGATCCTTTCTCAGGATTGCATAGGTATTTTTGAGAATACCTTCGACAAGAGCCACTTCATGCGCACCGTCAAATTTGATGGCGGGGGAGAGTTTTGTTCAAAAATCACTTGTCGTATTCAAGTTATTGTAGAGAGGATTAGAAACATTGGACATAAAAGTTACATAGAAATCATTGGGCATTGTCAATATCTTCAACACAGATCCAAGAATCAAAATCAGAGTTGTTTCTTGCCTCTGCGAGTACGAGTTTTTAATATCTTTTCAATTTGATAAATCTCACTAGTGTTTCTTAATTTTTTTTGTTCATAGGCATAGAAACCACCGAGAATCTCTTCATATTTGGTGTCTCGTAGACGATAAGTTATGGGTTTGGTGTCTAGGATTTTGTCACTTTAAAAAGTTCTGTAGACCACAAGTAATTCCCCTTTTCAAAACATTAGTTGTTCTGTTAATTCAAATATTATCAACAAAATTGAGTTAATTTTTCTTCTTGACAATCGCTTCAGTGGAATACTGTTTGAGAAAAGTGTCAATTGTATCATGATCAGTATGATAAACTTCCGTTTGGGTTGAATTGGACAATGATCGATGAGGTGGTAGATTATAAATCAACATGATTTTATCTAAATCATGAATAAAAGTCTGTGTATTTTTCAATGTACAGTATCTTGAAATTAAAAGTCGAACAGTTCATATTAATTGTTCGGCCAATGCAGCCTTTATCGGGCTATGGCCATGATGGAGCAGTGTATTATGTTTCGTTAGTACCGTTGCAACATGAGGATTAACAAATTCAATGCAGTGACCCAATTGAATTTTTCTATGTGAAATCTGTGAAAGAATGGGTTCAACAGCATTGGCGGCTTCGTTACCTCTTTTTGTTTACGATGGAACTACATAGGACTGTCGACTAAAGACACCAATTGCAATTAGAATAGATGTTAATAGGATTTTGTAATGTCTTTCAATCTAATCTTTGGCCAAGAGATCTTCTTGCATGATATATAATGGGTAAAAGGCTTTCGTTTTGCAATATTGATAACTATAAAGATTTCAATGATATCCATGCAAATTAAAAAGTGTTCCATTATGTATGCAGTTTCATAGACTATTACCTCGAATACTAGTGGCTTTGGACAGAGTGGCGCCGGAACTTAAACTCCCCACTTCACCAATATTTTCATAAACACGTTTCAGAACTTCAACCATTTTGAACGTAAACACGTTGTGTAACGTCCGTTACCCTTTTGTATACTGGCGGTTGGTGGTGATGGTGGTGGTGGTGGTGACGTTGACTTGATACGTCTTCGCTTTTGTCTAGCTATCGGTGGGGTGCTAATATTTTCCGAAATTGATTTAAAATCTTGTTCTTTTTCATGTTCATATTTTAAGGGCGTTGACAATAATGCATGTTCATTTAATTTTTTTATAAATTGTCTATTGCTAATAATACTTCTGAGGAAGTTTAATATATTTATAAATCTTTATATATGAGCGTAATATGATAATAATCCTTTACGATTTGTAACCATATCATAGATTAAATCAAGTAGATTATAGCTCTTGCCCTGAATTATAATCCCTTTCCCATTGCTCTCAACTTGAATATGATCTTGACCACTTTCCAAGAGATAGATTATGAGTCGTTTACTTTGTTCCTGATATGAATTGGGCCGCATATTTCCAAATTTCAAAAAAGATTAATATCCATAATCCGTCTTTAATTGTGGTCCAGCAGCAGCAGCAGCAGGAGAATCCTTAGGAGATTATTCTTTTTTATGATCAGTAGCATTGGGTTTTGTCCGATAGGATTTATGTTTTTCCAATCGGCGAAGTGCATCTTGAAGTAAAAGCAGTTTTTTATCATCCTCAATACTCTCGTTGTCAAGGAATTTAGTCAGATTGTTCTCAAAGCATTCTAAGAGTGAGAAACTAAATTTTATTGGAGTCAATTTATAGGGTTTTGCCATTCTCTAGAAAACATTGTTTACAAGTCTTGCAATTATTAGTAGTAAAAATGAGAACAAGCTACCGACCACCTGAAAAAGACTTTTCCTTCTAAAATTCTTTACTTTCTTTTTAGAGGCCAATGTACGTACAATGGAACTATGTTGCTTTGCCCGTTGCTTAACTACATCTGGCAGTTGAACATTACCCTCGGTCAAATTTAAACAAAGTTCCGATATTAGATTAATGAAATCATTGTCAATACCATGTGTGAGTATGGGTTTCCTAAGCAGGGGTTTTGAAGTGCTTAGAACTAAAAACATATGTCTATATTAATGTAGTTCCTTCAGTGTCATGATAGTAACTAATAGATCTTTTTAGTGTTCACGGGGAGATATACTGTAATTTTATTGTCGAAAATATCTTTGACTAAACTCAAATCTTCGGGTTATTTTTATTAAGATCACTAGGATATAGCCGAGGGGTTTATTAGTTGTCTGACTGTATGCTGAGAGCAGAAATTTGGAGGCACCTGGATAGATTTGTTTATTGAGAGTTATTAGCGAGCTAGAATCACGAACAGCTCTGTAGATGATATAGTAGGTGCAGTTCAATGCAAATGTTCGCATAGATTTGCTCTGATGAAAGAGATTGTGTAGAACCAGAGTAACGGATATCTGCTCATGATGAGAGCGAATGGTGAATGATAGCAGCATTTTCTGGGACAATTGTTCAATAGATTAAGCCCAGTTATCAATAATCAGCCAAGAGTTTTCTTCAATAATTCTGAAAACATCAAGTGCCTGTATGAATTGTATCTGTACCAATGTCACAGTGCCAATTGATTTTATTTTATCGAATGACTCCTGCCAAATACTGTAACAATAGTAGATTTTTTTTGGCTTTTCTACAAATATTTTAGCATAATTTTTAATTATTTTAGTTAAGATTGTTGTCTTGCCCGACATTGACGGTCCACACAGAAACGATCTGAATGGTGTTTTAAATTGATAGATGTTCCGTTCAACAATTCACCTGGAAAACTAACTGTAGACTGTAGTTGTCTAATGACTAAATAATTTCCCTATTAGTAGTCCGTTCAAGAACAAAATCAATAAGGAATCGCATTTCTTGTATTATAAAAAAAACAACACTTTGCAGAAAACAAAGAAAAATACACTTTTTAAATTTATTTATAAAAAATGCACTAGAAAAAGCACTTAAAATAATATCACTTTTTTTGCTTTTCAATGCAACATGTACAAAAAAATCTGCTCTAAGTAAAAAAAGATAACTTTGGTAGTGGCGGTGCGCCCCCCGCTGGCGGCCGCCCCCCCCCCCCTGCCACGAGCCCCCCCCCCCCCCCAAGGCCGCGAGGCCCCCCCCCCAAAAGGTTTTAGGAAAAAATTTACTGGACTTTATTCAAAATGAGACTTTCCCTATGGATAACACATTCGGCCCGGTCTGAAGTTAAATAGTGCCCAAGGGGGAGGGTATTTACACCGTCTTGACAAACATAGACCTTGTCGGAAATGGTACTCATGGCAATTTTTTCTACATTTACAGTAAAGTTCCTGTAGTTGAGGGAACGAATTGCCAGCAATTTGGCTCGTGGAATTGTATTTTGAACAATACAATTCCTATAGATGTTCATGTCGAAATTCTTATCCACATAGCGCGTGGGTACTCCTTTGCAACGTTACTTGATTTCCTCATCGTGTGTCTGTATAAAATACATCTTCGGACTTACAAATATACCATTGGAAATCATGTCGCTTACAGTTTCTGATTTAAAAAATAAAAGCTTATTTTGCGCCCGACGTTTAACTAGCTCTGGGTAAATCCCACTCCAATTGATGTAGTCCATCCGTGAGCTGATAATTTCACCGTGCGACGAATCATCAATTAGGTTTGGGGTTTTTACTCTTAGCAGTAGAGAATCTGTGTCCCCGTAGCAGACCTCTACTTGCCCCTTGTCCGGCCACTGTACCCTAGCCACATTGTAGTAGAATTCCAACATGAGCTTTGTAGAGATCTGCAAGATCGTACTGCCTGCAGCAATATTTTTATTCAGGACAATGCTTCTTTTTCTTCTATTCAATAGTACCATGTCCGGGCCAATGATTGTGAAGGAAGTGTAATTTGGATGGCCAATAATTCGAGCACACTGTTTGGGATCGGTCACGACGTCGCAACGATTCCTATTGCAAACACTCTGACACATTTTACCAAAAGCCGAATTCAAAATGAGCTTATAAATTTCTTTTTCGGCTTTCGTTTGCGCTTCAGAACGTTTCTTGACCAAAATGTCAACAAACGTTTTCAGATCGGGCTTTTGACTCAACTGGGACGCTCTTAGAGCTTGTTTGACGTTGACATCATCGCTGCATATCCATTTGAAAACCCCTTCATGTACGGCAATATTTTTTTTCGACAGAAGGTTAATAGTGAGTTTTTGTATTGAAAGTAACCAATAAAATTAGCCCCTCACAACTAAACACCTATTGCGAGGGCTCAAAGAGTCCATAGTCACAGGTCTATTGATGCACGGGAAAACAGAATCCTTTACTGAATCGTGAAGCTCAAATGGTATCTCCCAATCAATTTCAAAAAACCATCCAACCGGTCCAGTCTCCTCAACAATGTCAATGTTTGGGAAATGGAGGCTTGAGGGTCATTGAGCCATTTATATTCATCACACGGTAGTGCATAATGGGACATGGCCAAGGGGTAGAGGGAATTCATAACAAGGAAAACTACATCTAATTTTGTCCCTGTCTTCTCTCAAGTTGGATCAATTTACAAGATACAATCTCTATGAAAAACGTATCCACCCCTCATTTACTTCTTGAAGAACAGGTGCTAATTGATGCCAGTGGTTAGCCCAATTTTTTCCCCGGTAATATTTAGGATTAGGTCCATCACCCGATGAGGAGATGAAAAATAAAGTCCTAAGTCAGGATTAAATTCCTCATAGATTTTGTCCGTATTTTTAAACATCATATCTAACAAAGTTAACACACCACTTGAAAAATACAGCTTGCAGTAGTCAAACCCATTTTTACACCCTCCCTGTGCCCACACTTTTTTAGCAAAACTGTATTCATCGGGGGTGCACCTACAATCGTGTAGAATGTCGTAAAACGCTTCAATCGAGGGAATAGTTTCCTCGGCGAATCTCGACATGGAACAATAATAATCATAAGGATATATGCCCGTGACCGTCAACAAATACTATAAATAATTTGGCAATAGTTACTTGAGAAGGGGGAAAGCGTCTCAGCTTTCATCGTTTTCCTGCACTTGAAATAATTCGCTCATTGATTTGGTACAAGAACTATGGGAATCTAAGAAGTAAATTTTATTCGTGTACTCAATGTCGTCCAACAAATTTCCACATAAATTCCAAAACAAGCAACTTTTCCAATGATTTAGGAATGATTTTGTAGGAAAAGCTGTCTATCACCCATGCATCATCCACTGTTCCATTTCTTTGAAGATCTGCCATTGCTGGTAGCACATACTTCAGATCGTAGTTAGAATTATGTATAAGAATCGGAAGAAAGAGTTGCTGTTTAATTTTTAAATTACATGAATTGTGAGCCCACCCCAGAAAATTAATTTTTCCCGTTGAATTGGGGTAAATAAGGTGATTGTAATCCTCGACAGCGTCTTTTGGGGCTAGAACATCCCTACAAACTCAACAAATGGTCCCCTTTTCTAGTGCCAGTTGCGCCTTATCTGATAATGGCATTGGGTAGTTGGTGTGATGCCAACGTGAAATTGCGCCGTTTGCTGTTTTTATTAAAGACACCAATAACTTTTCCATGCTACCCTCCTCATCCATAGCCAAAAAAAACTCTTCTAGCTGCATTTTATTATTCGAATCGCGACGGGCATGTGCATAGGAAAATGCAACTAGTTCGTGTCCCTTTACTATATTTGGCCTTGATGGGTCTGATACCTCCACCAGTCTTGATTAAAATCCAAAGATACTTTATCAACTTGTAGCAGGGAATTTTGGAAGTTTTTAAATTGTAAAGTATCTTTGCCTTCTGCCGGCATTTCTATTCTTTGATTAGCATGAATTTTACAATGTCTCATGTGATCCGAGAATGTTCCTTCAGATGTGAATGCGGAAAAGCACATGGGGCAATAGAGACGTTCCCCTTTCTGAACGCCTTGGGATAAGAGTCGACTTATTGCTGTAACGGGGAAAAAATGGCCATAGGAATTTACGTCTTTGGGGGGTTTGTAAATAATTCAAACACAATTTTCAGAATAGTACATCATCGGTCTTCTCACTGAATACAGAACTCCTTTTTTATTCATTTTATTTCTCCTAACCAAAAAGTCCGTTTCATGCTGGAGAATAACCATCCCCTACCCGAGAATTTCGTTTTTGGTATCAAATACGGTTATCTCTTTCAAGGACACCGGATACTTCCCCTCTAAACAGTCAAAACTTACTTTAGTGAAATTTTCACCACCGTTACGCGCAAGTCCGTCGAGATTTTTCATTGTTGAATCTTTTTTTAATGTTTTATGGGATGCTGCTAAAAATGCATATTTAAGCATTGCAGCCCTGTTTCAAATTTGAAACCCTGAACCCCTCCTGTAGCCGACAAATCTGGATGGCATTTTATTTGTCGATTACTACCCGCTCCCCTTAAAATAAAGTTTTTTTAAATCTACTGAGATTCAGATCCATGTGTTCAATGTATAAAATTGTGGACCCACTTCCATTCTCGTTAAACGTGTCCAAAGTCGATATTAATTTATTAACCCAGTTGAAAAAGTTATCCTCAAATTCATTTATACCAGGCTAAAAAGTTTGATTGCCAGTTGAAAAATGAAAATAAAAAATGTCTCTAGTTGTTACCTTTTGTAAATAAACATTTTGATTTACCGATGCCTTAATCCTTGCTTGACCCCCCCCCCCCCATTTCTGAATCTGAATCTCAATAAGTGCTCGAATTCGGTCGATGTAGGTATGAAGAACATTTATCGGGTCTGTTAAAATAACGCTCCCGTCAACCACGTTTTCTTCGGGAGGATTAAAATCTACCCTATGTGTTTGTAAGTGACCTAGAGCAGACTCTAACAAATAAAATTCACGTAGTTCCGGGGACATGCCACTATTTTCATGTCCTGCACCTATTTGCACAGGATCCAATTCACTAATTATAAAGTCATCGTCAAAAAAGTCCCCGGGAACATTAAGTCCAACAATTTGCATAAGTCTGTCCATTTCTTCAGTTGTAAATTGAAAATCCAGGGGGGTATTAAATGACGTACCTTCACTAACATCATCCGGCGAGAAGGGACAATTACCCATGATATTCTGAAGTCCCGGGCCAGGGAATGCAGTTGTTTTCGTAACTTCCCCCTGTAACTAGAAATTGAATGAATTAAGTTTTTTTTTCTTTGACGAAAGTCTTATTACAATTAAAGAACACTTTTTTTTTTCTTAGTCGGATTTATCAAACAATTTTTTTTCTTTGTGGAAGGTTGTATCATAATTATAGCACACTATTTTTTTCTTAGTCGGATTTATCAAACAATTTTTTTTTTCTTTGAGGAAAGTTTTATTACATTTAAGGCAAAGTGTATTTTTCGTAGTCGGATCTATCAAACAATTTATTTTTTTTAATTGGATTCTAAATTATCAAACAAATATATAATAAATTACGAATTTTTGCTTATAGTATTATTTACAAAACAAATATGTAATGAATTGCAAATTTTTAATAACACTCACACACACAGTCACACACAAACACACAACAAAATAGTGAAAATCATGACGTTGTCATTGAATTTGCAATATTTTTTTTTTCTAGTGATAGTGATATATTTAATTAACAAAAAGTTTAACTACAAAAATCAATATGATTCACCCAAAACCAAACGGTTGACGTGGGGTTAAAAAAGCAAAAAAAAAAAAAAAAAAAAAAAAATAATACAAACATGTAAAAAAATTAAAATACACAATAATAAAAAAGAAAGATAAAAAGAGACAAAAGAAAAGAAAGAAAAAATAAATAAAGAATAATAATAATAGTACAGGGACAGTAACTACATACCATATTCATGTTGTGGGGTCGCACTCACAAACCAACAAGCAATTACAACTTAATTTAAATTAAATCAAATCAAGTCACCTCCAAAACAAACAAAACTAGAATTCATACTTACTTAATAATTTTTCTTTCAATTTTGCTTTAAAACCACTAAAATTTTCTAGTTTCTTCATATCATTATCCAAATTATTCCATAAATTTATACCCTTTATAACAAAAGAAAACGTGGACCTGTCAGAAACTATAGGTGGAGTATAATAATCATTTTTGCCCCTAGTATTTTGGTTATGTATATTCCATCGGCTGTAAAACCAACCATTAAAGCACTCCGGCAGCTGCTTCATATTGTACCTATGCATAAATACTAATATATAAAAATGATGAAGACCCGCCGCTGGCAGTATCCTAACATCCCTATAGACTTCTCGAACTGATTCTCTTTCTGATTTTCCTGATAATACTCTAATAGACTTATTTTAGATAATTCGCACAGGATTATCAATTGAAGAAAATTTACCCATGTATACAGAAGAAAAATACAAAATATAGGGATGGATTAATGAAAAATACAGAAGTCTAAGTATACTAGTTGGAAACACATTTTTAAGTTTACAAATCATCCCCAAATTACGCGATAGAATCCAGGATAAAGTTTCAATATGGGATTGGAAACTGAGAGTCTCATCTATAATAATGCCCAGATACTTTACTGCCTTTTGACGAGCAATCATACCATCTTCATATGCTATATGCTGTATCCATGGATAATAATTCGATATCCTCGAAAATATAAGAAAATTACTCTTAGTGGGGTTCACCTTTAGCTGATTCACTGTCAGCCATCTTGAAACACCATTTAGTAATTCTCTTACACTTTCCGGGAGCAATCTCTCTGACTTTGTGATCACCACTAAAGACGTGTCATCAGCAAACATAGGCACTGTAGCCGCGCTATCCTTTTTGACGATCTCACTCATTCTTGTTTCCAGTTTACTAACAGACTGTGGAGGATCATTCACAAAGATTATACTATCTAAATGAATTATCAAGTAGACAGAAAAAATAAGCAGCGCATGCACCGCTCACACACACACACACAGACACACACACACACACACACACACACACACACACACACACACACACACAGACACACACACACACACACACAGACAGAGACACACACAAAGACACACACACACACACACACAGACACACACACACACACACACACACACACACACACACACACACACACACACACACACACACACACACACACACACACACACACACACACACACACACACACACACACACACACACACACACACACACACACACACACACACACACACACACACACACACACACACACACACACACACACACACACACACACACACACACACACACACACACACACACACACACACACACACACACACACACACACACACACACACACACACACACACACACACACACACACACACACACACACACACACACACACACACACACACACACACACACACACACACACACACACACACACACACACACACACACACACACACACACACACACACACACACACACACACACACACACACACACACACACACACACACACACACACACACACACACACACACACACACACACACACACACACACACACACACACACACACACACACACACACACACACACACACACACACACACACACACACACACACACACACACACACACACACACACACACACACACACACACACACACACACACACACACACACACACACACACACACACACACACACACACACACACACACACACACACACACACACACACACACACACACACACACACACACACACACACACACACACACACACACACACACACACACACACACACACACACACACACACACACACACACACACACACACACACACACACACACACACACACACACACACACACACACACACACACACACACACACACACACACACACACACACACACACACACACACACACACACACACACACACACACACACACACACACACACACACACACACACACACAGACACAAATACACATACAGACACACACATATGCACACACGCACACACACACACTACCACACACAAAAACAAACACACACACACACACACACACACACACACACACACACACACACACACACAAAAACAAACACACACAAAAAAAAACAAACAAAAAAAAACAAACAATAACACAAACAAAAAAAAACAAACAAAAAAAAAAAAAAACACAAACACAAACACAACAAAATAGTGAAAATAATTACGTTGTTATTGAATTTACAATATTCAGTATACTATCTCAATGAATTATCAAGTAGACAGAAAAAATAAGCAGCGCATGCACTGCTCACACACACACACACGCACTTACAAACACACAACAAAATAGTGAAAATCATTACGTCGTTATTGATTTTGCACTATTCATTATAATATCTCAATGAATTATTGAGTAGACGCGGCGCATGCACCGCTCACACACACACACACACACACACACAAACACACAACAAAATAGTGAAAATCATTAAGTCGTTATTGAATTTGCAATATTCATTATACTATCTCAATGAATTATCGGGTAGACAGAAAAATAAGCGGCGCATGCACCGCAAACACACACACACACACAATAAAATAGTGAAAATCATGACATCTCCTAAAAATAGCCTATTTTCAATGTGTAGTCTGTTATTTTCAAAGATTTTCTGGAGCAAATGATAAAATTTAAACTTTTAAGTCTCGCATCTCACATCAAATTCTTTATTATGCAAATTAGAATCTTGGAATTATGTCTAGCGGTACAATTCTCAGTCCTTCAAATTGACTTGGGAAAAAGAATCATTAGCGAGAAATAATATTTGAAAACTCACATTTAGATTTGCAGCTTGCATGTTGAGAGCTGTAGGGGCTACATCATTCTCGCCTTGCATTGGTCGTGAAGGGTCCGGCAATGCTTGATAGGGGGTGACCTCACAATCTTGTGCAGCAGCAGTAACGTTATGAGCTATCATCCACTCTCTCTTCAGCTTTCTACCCGGCTGCATAGGGGTTGGCACGGGTGGGTCTTGGGCAGGCAGCGCCGGTCTGGAATGGATGTGGGTGGCCCCCGATGGGTCAGCTATCTCCACTTGTTGTATTGGAGTAACGCCGTTAGCCTTAGCTCTCTTTTCCGGTGGAGGCGCACATTCATCATAAATGTCCTTAAAAGAAGAGAAAAAATTTAGTATCGAAATAGTTTCCCCCTTTTTCACAGAATAAAAATTAGTACCCCCATCCCCCTAACCATAATTTTGTCTAGAAAGCATTAATCACTAAGAATCCCCCTCCCCCTAAGCCAAATGCAAAGCAAAAAGTAAAATTTACGAGAAATGCTCTTATTTTTTACCTTGTTGAGAATTTTTTTTTAAATATTCCCGTCTATAGGCTTTAAAATAGAAAAAAGATTGTTAACCCAATAGCTTATAGGCATAAATTTACGATCTTGGATGTAAATGGTATTCAATTTGCAGATAATAAAGCTATCTTTTTTTAGAAATTTCAGCCCCTTACTTTTCACGCGAAGAAACAGTTTGTTTTCACATTATAATGATGGTGATAGAATTGAGGCATAGCCCCCCCCTTTTTTACATAATGTCCTAAAAAAATATTGTTAGACCATAATTTTGGAAATAAGTCGTTTCTCTACTTCCATACAGGTTGTGAACCCACAAGCTTAATTATCGCAATCTCTTTTTGCGTGAAACTGTTTTTAATTTGACGGGAAAAGCAATCCATTTTGAATCTGTGATCAATTATGACTAGACCGCTATCGTAAACATACAGGAAGTGCAATTGTAGGGTGTCAGCTAATTATAACCTTATTGAAATGTATTGTCAAGTTAGTGACGGCTTAAATGGAAAACGGTATATTAATAGCTAAGGGTTGTCACTTTAGATAGAAATATAGAACGCAAGAATTTTATCGAAAAAGAGAATTATTTCTATTGCAAGAATTAGTCGTAAACAGTGGGGGGAGTGAGGGGGGGCTACATGGTTAAAAAGAGCATATTTTATAGTCTTCTAACGACTATAAAGATAGCATGGTGGAGTTTGTATTAGAGTGGGAGGGGGGATCTTCCTGAATATACTGGAGGGTGACCAAGGAAAATAATTTTATTTGAAAATAAAGAATGAAAGTGTACTCACATTGTAAATATTTGTTGCCAAGGCTTCTAACTCATCAATATTATTCATTGTTGTATCCATTGTTTCAAAGTTAATAATATTCAGTGTACTATGTATGATATGTTAAATGATAATAAAAATTAAATTGTAATGTATGAACATTTTACACGGAATCTCAAGGACGAATAAAAAACAGATGTTGACTCGAAAAACACTCTGGTTGAAAAAAGTTGGAGTCGAAACAAAAACTTGTGTGGGGAATCCCCGTTCATACTGTTATCTTTTTTTGCAATATTTAGGAACAGGAGGGGAATCCCCCGCTCGTTTGGAAAGGTACCAACGGGAAATAAGCAAATAGCACATAGTTTCATAATGTGTTTAATCACGTATAGAGGTCCCATAGAATAAAAATGGAAGGAACATAGCGCTATAGAATAGCATGGGAGGGAACATAAGCCCTTAGAATAGCATGGGAGGGAACATAAGCCCTTATAATAGCATAGGAAGGAACATAAGCCCTTATAATAGCATAGGAAGAAACATAGGCCATTACAATAGCATAGGAAGGAACATAGCCCTTATAATAGCATAGGAAGGAACATAAGCCCTTATATTAGCATAGGAAGGAACATAGCGCTATAAAATAGCATGGGAGGGAACATAAGCCCTTAGAATAGCATGGGAGGGAACCTAAGCCCTTAGAATAGCATAGGAAGGAACATAGTCGACTAGAATCCATAGGTACATGCTCTGGAAAGGTACCAAGGAACATAAGGCAAGCAAATAGTACATACTCTGGAAATGTTTTTCCTATGGCAGTAAGCAAATAGCATGGGAATTCCTGTGGCAGTAAGCAAAATGGTAGGTACTACTCTACTTACTATGTTATTACGTAACATATTTATGCACAATGTTTATAGATATCTAGTTATGTATTTATTTAAAGGTAATACAATTATTTATTTATCTCCCCGTTATTGCGTTATTGGTGTAATGAATAAATCGTGGAGTCAAAGCATATTATGAACTTAAAATAATAATTTCAGCTTGTTAATCAATTTTTTCAGATTATATTTCATAACTTGAAGCCAAGTATCGTTTGAAATAATGCAAATTTTCACTGCTTTTGTATGATTACATTATGTCCGTTTTTTTTTTAGCAAACCAATCTACTAAGATCGTACCTCTTTTGAAAGAAAACGATTCTTTTAGGAGACCTGATGGGTCTGATCTTAGTCTTACGGCTACTTTTCAAAAAATTTAAGTTTATTCTGCTCTGATCAGTGGTCTAAGGATGTTGACGAGAATATGATTAAATTCCTCTGTTCAATATCCTATTGGACAGAAAATTTGTAATTTTAGCACCATCAACTGATATCTGTAACGTCTAAGATCTTAGCACTTCGATTAAGTAAAAAACGAAAATCTGAGGAGAGCAACAGAAATCAGAGAGGTAAGATCTTTGCAGCAAATAATGGACCTATTATATCTTTGAACGTTGCCTCTTTTAAACGGGCGCCATGTGTCCAAAAGAAATTATCCAAGTGCTTGATAGCTTGGTTATATGAGGTTTCATAAAAGAGACTTAGGCCCTGTCTTAATTGACACGATTTACCCTGTCAGTAGCATTTTCTGTAGGAGGATTAATCATGGACAGCTGGCTTTGATTGGACAGCAAATATAACTGGACCGCTTTCGGAATTTTCGAAGACTATGATTGGCTGTCTAGTTGATGCTGGCCCTTCTGCTAGGAGGATGAAGGGTGGCAACCAAACCAGGCTTTATACTTACATACGGTATCAAATAGTATTTTAATGTGATATAAGTAATATGCCTAGTATGTTTCAATAATTACTACTGCGTCTCTTGCCGTTATTTGAGATCAACAAATATGGAAAAAGAAATGTTGTGAAGTTCATCCGGGAATGTTGTGAAGTTCATCGTGATATACACATGAGTTAATACTTATTTCACAAAGTCTACCACAAGCTCCTAAAAAAGCCAAATTCGATTCTTATGTCAAGCAATAGAAATAAAAAAAACACAAAGAATAGAAATGAAAATAAACAACAAACCTTAAAGGAATGATTACATTGAAATAGATTTTAGACAACGGATTTTATGTTCTCTGCTATTTTACTTGTGCATAAAGAATCCCCTCCGGGTCTAACACTTGATGACCTAGGTTTGAAAGTTTCTGCTGAACGTTTCGCAGTACGTATAGGCTTCTAGTACGTACTAGTACGTACTTGCAGTACGTACTAGTACGTACTAGCAGTACGTACTAGTCTTACAACCTAATATTGCTTCGTGCCCTAGTAGATAAAATTAGTACTTTGAAATAGAATTCTCGAGACTAATATTTCTTGTTATTTGTCTATGTACTGTACTTGGTGAACTAAACTATTTATATCTGACCGTCTATATATTATAGATTAAACGAAGACACAATGTTTCTGTTATTTGAATCTTGAAATAGGTGATTATGACATTTTGTTGGAGGAAAAAATCAATCTAGGAATTTCTAGAACTCGAATTAAAGAATTCATAATTAGAGAAACTTTTTTGTGTCCTGTGCTTAGTTAACCAGATTATCTATACTTGAAGCCGAAGGAGCGTCCTCTTTAAACCAGTTGGTGGACATCTCGGAACACTATAAGTCCTGCACAGTTCCACAGCGCTTAACACCGTTTCCTCCAAGCTCGGTATAACTTCCGCCACGTTTGACACAGTTTCCGCCACGCTTGGAATAATTCTGCCATGCTTGGTGCTTGCCACCTGTTTATAGGTGATTTCTGAATATGGGCCCCCATCAGATTGAAACTGACGATACTCTCTAAGAAGATACTGAAAACAAAGTGCTTCTATTACTTTGAATCTGATTATGAGAGACTATAAATTTTGTTGAGGGATAAATTTGATATCAGAGGATTTTCTAGAAAGACAGAAGAGTAGCTCATTAAATTTTGTTCGTTGGAGTATTATAATTTTTAAAAAATATAGAAAATAGTTTTCCCTTTGAAATAAAATTACTTGCTGACGGATATCCGTATGAACTTACTCATGTTAATAAACATTAATTAAAGAGCGATCTTATTAATCAATGAACCAATCAATTTATTTAAATCACAAAACAAAGTAATTATATGGTTTTACACCTTGAAGTTCATTTGAGGCTTGTTAAAATTGTGCACGGTGAAGTATATTTGGGCATCCACTATTAGGGAGGAGTGCTAGTAGGTCTCTGTGCAGGTTGGAGCTAGGGTAGTGTGCATAAAGATTAAAAAAGTGAATTTTAATGCCCAATTTTTAGATAATTATAGAAGGTAGTTTTGAAAGCTGGGGTAGAAATTAGTTTCCCATCTCCCTATTTGAAGCATTCATGTTTCAAATAGTACTAAATCTTCACTTGAAAGAATCGACATAAGAATTTGATGGAATAGCCCCTCAGGAAAACGGTTGATAGATTTACAGCACAAAAAAAGTTGTTCAATAGCTCTTTCTTGGGCATTTCACTATTCACGTAATCAGAGACAAATGCCTGTCGATGTCTCTGTGCTTTGCACTGACAAACGTTGCTAAAAAAGTAGTTTAAATACTAGCAAAAGTTTATTTGCTAACGCAAAAAAAAAAAAAAAAAATTATTGTAGCACATGAAAAGAATCCGTTGCGATGGTGTGCTGCTAAAAAAAATAAAATAAAAAATATAAAGCACAAAGAGTTGAAGAATGAAACCGTGTACTGGGAAACACTTGCTTAAATTTTTCAAACGCAAAATAACTGTATAATATGAAGATCCCGAAGCAAAAGTAAATATAATTTTAATAACAATTGAAAAATTTCAATAAACATTAAAAAAATAATTATTATTAATTTTTATTAACATTCAATCTCTATCTATTACGAAGGTAAACTTACACAGCAGCCGTAAACATAAATTTGGTTAATGATGCAAATTGTTTATTATGTAATTGGTTAAAGTGGTCTATTAAGTAGCTTAGAGTTAATATTCATGAAGATTTATAATTTAAGCACCGTGTACAAGTTATTGTTGAAATATTATCTCGTAATCGACCTCAAATGAAAATTTACTAATGTATAATTCTTTCATATTAGAATAAAGCTTATTCCGAAGCCTCACCCTCTGTTAATAATTTTAAAACTAGGCGAATAATCTCAATATCTCCTCGTCCGAGTCTGGCGATAGTGATCGTTAAAAAAACACAAAGATGGAGACATGACGATAGACGACAGCCTTGGCTTCTTAGATTCCTCTTTCCTTGATCTTATGCGATCCATCGTACATGTCTTAATCATTCTATCGAAATCAATATATAATAAAATCGTCGAAAACATGTATTTACATCATCCCTATGGTCAAACAAATCATTCCACAACCTTCTTTTAGCTGTTGCTCGGGCTCCCAAAAATGAGGTAAACCTATGTTCAAAAAAGTTCTTTTCCGATTGACTTGAAACCTCAAAGAACCATTGCCGGTGCTCAGGAGACCTAGCGTTTTGTTGGGAGGGCAAAAGGTTACTAGAAGACTTAGGAATGGATCAAAAAAATTTTCGTCTCTGATTAACGTGAAGCTTGTAGCCGTAAATAACTGGTCAAGGGGGTTCTACGTAAAAAATTTGGAGGTAAAGTCCCCTATAGCTGGGTCCCAAAAAAGCCAACATTTATTTTGGGGATCGGCTAAGAATTAACTCGTTGGGCTAGAAAGACTATAGTTCACAGAAAAAGCTGGCTAAACATGGACATTGCACTCCTCGAAATTCTTGGTGCTGGCTTTGTCAAGATCCTCAAGTCTTGTCAAGATCCCAAAATGGCCGGATCCATCTTTAATAACAACTCTTGGATCTAAAAAACTCAAATCAGAGGCAACGCAATAGTGTTGCTATACTAAAGGCCATACGGTTCCAATGTTTTATTATTTTTTTCTAGAGGTACTTCATATGGAAGGGGTTGTCGTATAAACTTCAGAGGAGGCTGATTAGATTGGAAATCGGAAGTTCTAGAGCCTCTTTTAAGAGTTAAAAGTGATGGGAGGGCAACAAGCCTCCTCTCCACGCCCCTTTTCCCCACAAATTCATCCGATAAAAATTTTGAGATAGCCATTTTGTTAAAAATAGTTCAAAGATCATATAACATAACTCCAGGGTCTACACAACCCTGCAGGGCCCGGGGGCAGGTGTTGTAAGCTATGCCCTGGGGTTATATGTATACAAGGGATGCTCGTATAAACTTCAGAGAAAGCTCATTTGATTGAAAATTGAAAGTTCTAGTTCACTTTTTAAAAAGATACAAAAACTACTTATTTAACACAAAAATTTCGTTTTTAATGACCACCAAGTAAAGAAAAACTACTCGGAATCCGGCAACTGAGTCTCTCAATCCCCGTAAATCTCTTTTAAAAGAAAAAAAAAATACTTATTTAACACACAAATTTCGTTTTTAATGACCACAAATTAAAGAAAAACCACACGGAATCCGGCAACTGAGTCTCTCAATCCCCGTAAAGCTCTTTTAAAACTGTGACAAGCTAAACCACGACAAAGCACTACTCTCGTGGAACTCAATCCCCATTTAACTCAACCACCGTGCAACTGAAACCCCTTGTAACTGAACCCCTGTATAACCGAAAACCCCGTGAAACTGTAACCCCTTTAACTGAACTCTCATGCAACTCAACCCTCCATGCCACCCTTCTCCCTCAAAACACTTTTCAGTCATTTTCTCGTTAAATTGACAATACACTCCAAAACATCACTTGTGTATTATACAGTACATAATCATGGCATCTCCTCCAATTCACAAATCCCATTACCCCTTTTTTTTGCAAAGGTTAATCAAACATCTCCGATTGTAAAAGCATTAAAAAATTTTCGACTCACTAATTACCCCTTTTTTGCAAATGCTAAACAAGAAAAAAAAACTGTCTGCTTTTCAAAAACTTGTCCGTTAAAACTCGAAACAAGACGCGCTGGTTTTATAATACAGGTTTAATTAATTGCGTAAATCTCTTGGCAAAGAGTGTAATGACCTGTAGAATAGAATACCTACCAGAAAGCAAATTACATGGAAATTGCTATACGTCTCGTAGAAATGTTTTCCTATACGTCTCGTAGAATTCAAAAGATGGATACTACTATTATAAGTTTTTTGTGGAAAAAGTGGACGTATTACCTTTGGAGGTGGCTCTTTTGATCTGAAATTGAAACTTCTAGTTCTTTTTTAAGAGTTCAAAGAAATCAATGGGCAATTAGCCCACGCCCTACTTTCCCAAAGGACATCTGGTCAAAGTTTGAAATAGCCATTTTGTTCAAAATAGTTCAAAGGCCAAATAAATATGCTTCCGGGTTTAACCCTCCCCCCAGACCCGGGGAAATGGTTCTACAAGCGAGTTAAGGAACTTGCTTGTTTTTACTTTGATGTTTTGTTTACGTTGATACCTTGTTTACTTAGATGCTTTCTTTGCTTTGATACTTTGGTACTCTGATACTAGTTTTGATGCATCGATGTAAGTTTGAAGTTGAAAAAAAATGATTTTGAAATAAGGCATTTCCTAAAAACTTGAAACTTTTTGCAATGAAAAACGAACAAAAACTAATTTTAAAAACTTTTCGAAAAAGAAGTTTTTCAAAGAAAAGTAAAGGCCATATTAAACTTAAGATAAGTAGATACAAATACCTGTTAAATTTAAACTAGAAACTACAAGAAATTACTATTAAAGAATAAATGAAACCCAAAACAAACAGAAATTAAATAAACAATCATAGCAAAATAAATTACAAGAAATTACTTCTAAAGAATAAATGAAACCCAAAACGAACAGAAATTAAATAAACAATAATAACAAAATAAACATACAACACATACTAATATAAATGAATAAATTACAACAAATTACTATTAAAGAATAAATGAAACCCAAAGCGGACATAAACTAAATAAACAATCATAGCACACAAACATACAATAGGTACTAATATGAACGAATAAATAATTCTTAAAAAGAGTTAAACTTAAATTGAATATTCAAATTAAGATTGAAACGAACAAAAATCACTACAAACAAGAGTTTGGGTTTGCTTCTTTCTCTAACTGTAAAAGTCTAAAACCTACAGCGGAAGACACATGATGAATTTGTGGGGAAAGGGCGTGGGTAGAGGGCTAGTTGCCCTCCGATCACTTTTGACTCTTAAAAGAGGCACTATTTGTGAAATACGATGGATCGCATAAGATCAAGGAAAGAGGAATCTAAGAAGCCAAGGCTGTCGTCTATCGTCATGTCTCCATCTTTGTGTTTTTTTAACGATCACTATCGCCAGACTCGGACGAGGAGATATTGAGATTATTCGCCTAGTTTTAAAACTATTAACAGAGGGTGAGGCTTCGGAATAAGCTTTATTCTAATATGAAAGAATTATACATTAGTCAATTTTCATTTGAGGTCGATTACGAGATAATATTTCAACAATAACTTGTACACGGTGCTTAAATTATAAATCTTCATGAATATTAACTCTAAGCTACTTAATAGACCACTTTAACCAATTACATAATAAACAATTTGCATCATTAACCAAATTTATGTTTACGGCTGCTGTGTAAGTTTACCTTCGTAATAGATAGAGATTGAATGTTAATAAAAATTAATAATAATTATTTTTTTAATGTTTATTGAAATTTTTCAATTGTTATTAAAATTATATTTACTTTTGCTTCGGGATCTTCATATTATACAGTTATGTTGCGTTTGAAAAATTTAAGCAAGTGTTTCCCAGTACACGGTTTCATTCTTCAACTCTTTGTGCCTTATATTTTTTATTTTATTTTTTTTAGCAGCACACCATCGCAACGGATTCTTTTCATGTGCTACAATAATTTTTTTTTTTTTTTTTTGCGTTAGCAAATAAACTTTTGCTAGTATTTCAACTACTTTTTTAGCAACGTTTGTCAGTGCAAAGCACAGAGACATCGACAGGCATTTGTCTCTGATTACGTGAATAGTGAAATGCCCAAGAAAGAGCTATTGAACAACTTTTTTTTGTGCTGTAAATCTATCAACCGTTTTCCTGAGGGGCTATTCCATCAAATTCTTATGTCGATTCTTTCAAGTGAAGATTTAGTACTATTTGAAACATGAATGCTTCAAATAGGGAGATGGGAAACTAATTTCTACCCCAGCTTTCAAAACTACCTTCTATAATTATCTAAAAATTGGGCATTAAAATTCACTTTTTTAATCTTTATGCACACTACCCTAGCTCCAACCTGCACAGAGACCTACTAGCCCTCCTCCCTAATAGTGGATGCCCAAATATACTTCACCGTGCACAATTTTAACAAGCCTCAAATGAACTTCAAGGTGTAAAACCATATAATTACTTTGTTTTGTGATTTAAATAAATTGAATGGTTCATTGATTAATAAGATCGCTCTTTAATTAATGTTTATTAACATGAGTAAGTTCATACGGATATCCGTCAGCAAGTAATTTTATTTCAAAGGGAAAACTATTTTCTATATTTTTTTAAAATTATAATACTCCAACGAACAAAATTTAATGAGCTACTCTTCTGTCTTTCTAGAAAATCCTCTGATATCAAATTTATCCCTCAACAAAATTTATAGTCTCTCATAATCAGATTCAAAGTAATAGAAGCACTTTGTTTTCAGTATCTTCTTAGAGAGTATCGTCAGTTTCAATCTGATGGGGGCCCATATTCAGAAATCACCTATAAACAGGTGGCAAGCACCAAGCATGGCAGAATTATTCCAAGCGTGGCGGAAACTGTGTCAAACGTGGCGGAAGTTATACCGAGCTTGGAGGAAACGGTGTTAAGCGCTGTGGAACTGTGCAGGACTTATAGTGTTCCGAGATGTCCACCAACTGGTTTAAAGAGGACGCTCCTTCGGCTTCAAGTATAGATAATCTGGTTAACTAAGCACAGGACACAAAAAAGTTTCTCTAATTATGAATTCTTTAATTCGAGTTCTAGAAATTCCTAGATTGATTTTTTCCTCCAACAAAATGTCATAATCACCTATTTCAAGATTCAAATAACAGAAACATTGTGTCTTCGTTTAATCTCTAATATATAGACGGTCAGATATAAATAGTTTAGTTCACCAAGTACAGTACATAGACAAATAACAAGAAATATTAGTCTAGAGAATTCTATTTCAAAGTACTAATTTTATCTACTATGGCACGAAGCAATATTAGGTTGTAAGACTAGTACGTACTAGAAGCCTATACGTACTGCGAAACGTTCAGCAGAAACTTTCAAACCTAGGTCATCAAGTGTTAGACCCGGAGGGGATTCTTTATGCACAAGTAAAATAGCAGAGAATATAAAATCCGTTGTCTAAAATCTATTTCAATGTAATCATTCCTTTAAGGTTTGTTGTTTATTTTCATTTCTATTCTTTGTGTTTTTTTTATTTCTATTGCTTGACATAAGAATCGAATTTGGCTTTTTTAGGAGCTTGTGGTAGACTTTGTGAAATAAGTATTAACTCATGTGTATATCACGATGAACTTCACAACAGTCCCGGATGAACTTCACAACATTTCTTTTTCCATATTTGTTGATCTCAAATAACGGCAAGAGACGCAGTAGTAATTATTGAAACATACTAGGCATATTACTTATATCACATTAAAATACTATTTGATACCGTATGTAAGTATAAAGCCTGGTTTGGTTGCCACCCTTCATCCTCCTAGCAGAAGGGCCAGCATCAACTAGACAGCCAATCATAGTCTTCGAAAATTCCGAAAGCGGTCCAGTTATATTTGCTGTCCAATCAAAGCCAGCTGTCCATGATTAATCCTCCTACAGAAAATGCTACTGACAGGGTAAATCGTGTCAATTAAGACAGGGCCTAAGCCTCTTTTATGAAACCTCATATAACCAAGCTATCAAGCACTTGGATAATTTCTTTTGGACACATGGCGCCCGTTTAAAAGAGGCAACGTTCAAAGATATAATAGGTCCATTATTTGCTGCAAAGATCTTACCTCTCTGATTTCTGTTGCTCTCCTCATATTTTCGTTTTTTACTTAATCGAAGTGCTAAGATCTTAGACGTTACAGATATCAGTTGATGGTGCTAAAATTACAAATTTTCTGTCCAATAGGATATTGAACAGAGGAATTTAATCATATTCTCGTCAACATCCTTAGACCACTGATCAGAGCAGAATAAACTTAAATTTTTTGAAAAGTAGCCGTAAGACTAAGATCAGACCCATCAGGTCTCCTAAAATAATCGTTTTCTTTCAAAAGAGGTACGATCTTAGTAGATTGGTTTGCTAAAAAAAAAAAGGACATAATGTAATCATAAAAAAGCAGTGAAAATTTGCATTATTTAAAACGATACTTGGCTTCAAGTTATGAAATATAATCTGAAAAAATTGATTAACAAGCTGAAATTATTATTTTAAGTTCATAATATGCTTTGACTCCACGATTTATTCATTACACCAATAACGACAGTCTATCTACATTCTTTCTTGTGCTTCTTTTGTTTTTCATCAGCTTCATGGCAATCTTCCAAAATCTCTTCAAAAAACTCCTCAGTTTATTTCTGATTCAGCTCCATATAACCTTCGTTCGTCACATAATATCTGCATTCCTCCTACTCCCACTGTTCGGTCAAATTTCAATCCCCTCATCGCTTGTCATCATGTTTGGAACTCCCTGCCTTCTTCAGTACAGAAATGCCACTCGTTTGGCACTTTCAAGAGGATTCTTAAGGACCATTTATTTAATAATCAAACTGAATAATTAATTTTTTTTTTTTTTTTTTGTGGAGTTTATGTACCCTGATGTCCCCCGAATGTTTAGTTTGTTTTATGGTGGTATTCTCTGCGTTATTACTCCCAGGCCACAGGTATGACTATCAATATTTATTGCTGAAACTTGTATAGTTCACTAAGGAGTAGCATTCATGATAAATTTTATTGCTTTCGCACCATTATATTACAGTTCAATAATTATAAGCCTTATGACTGAATTAACCCATAAACGTCAATTTTGCTACCTAGCCTAAGAAATAAGCAGAGCTGATTGAATTGGAATTTATATAGTTTTAAATACAAGCTTAAAAGGGCTGTATATGGCTTAAGTTATGATATTTTAATATATTGGATAAGAGCTATGAATAATATCGTAACAGCTATTATGCTTTTGGTTCTACCTGAAAATACAAATAATTATTTTTCGACGATAGGAATTCGATTATATTAATTTTTTTTTTTTTTTTTTTTTTTTTTTTTTTTTTATTATTTTTCTTTTTGAGTCTATTGAATATAGTTAATTAATTTAGTTTATTTATTCAAATTTTTTACATAGCTTCCATTTTATCTATATTTTCTTTTCTTCTCCTTCATATGTGAGTAGGTGATCATTTTAAATTTTCTTTTGTTTTTTTATCTCTGAGTATGTAATTCATATGTCTTCCCTCTTTGTACAGGCCAATGAGCCTTTGAGGGATTAATAACATGTAATACTGTATGTGTATTTAATGAAGAATAAAACTTATCTTATCTTATCTTATCCAGGAGTTTGTAAGAGAGCTGAGTTGTGGTCATTTAACCATGTTTCGGTAAGACTGATAACCTGAAATGTAGAAAGTTCATATATCTCGTTTGAGAGAATCAAAGAAAGAATATGATCATTGGCAGTTAAGGTAGAAAACTTTGAGGCCTGTCGCATCACCTTCCCCATACTCAGATTGAATTTCATCTTTATACAAATACTTCAAATTTTTAGGTTTAAATTGTCCAGCTATCCCAACATCACAACTCGATGTAGCTGCTTCATAAACATAACCCAAAATCTACACTTGAAGCTTCCAAATTTGAAAGCAGCTAATACTCCAGGAATCGCCATCCTAATTACCTACAGTCATTAAATTTTAGAAACCCTTTGGTAAGCAGTTTCATTTCCCAACCCTCCGAAAAAAATAAAGTAAAAAACAAACACAAAAGTATTACAGTTCAGAATACCAATAAAAAAGAAAAGGTCATAAGAAATTGCACCTTCTGATGTTGATCCCCTTTTGAAATCTGTATGGGAAACTTACGAAGAGAAAGATCATCATGAAAAGTGAATAGATGCTCTTGCTGAAGATCGCCATTAATTGTGCATCCAAGCACACCTTCGAAGGTAGCAATAATACTAATAATAAAATTTTATTGTCCATCATAATGTACAAAAGCACAAAACTGACGGAGTAGGAAAAAAAATGAATAGCCTGTAGAAATACGTTCAGGAAATTAGAAGTTTAATACAGTTTAATGTTTTTCGGCAGTTTAATGCTGTGAAATTTCGTTTTAAATAAAGTATCATTCATTCATTTATAGAATCAAAATTTACCAGCTTTCGAAACGACTCAGTTCTGCTTCAAATAGTATCTAAGGGGCTTGTGAGTCCATATCTGCTCGATGATGTGGTGTCGCGAGTCCAAAAAGGTACACGTAGTAGGTATTTCACATTTTGCAAAAACACTTTCTAATATCAGCAACATCATTTCGAGTGAAATGCTGCCAAAAAGGCGAAAGAGCAAGTAAATGCGAGACTACAAAAGCATTGTAGAGATCCTTGGATACGGCGACTAAACTTAAATTTCATAGCGACTAAAAGGCTAAAAGCTTTCCTATTATTTTTCGCAAAAAAAATCTTTCAACAGTTCAAGAGTTCGTGTTGCACGGCAACTTTTCCCAATTGGTACTCCAAGGTAAGTAAGGTGATCTTGTTCATGAACGAAACGGGTACAAACAGACAAACAGACTGGCTCTTAGGTGCAGTGTTTTAAAACCAGGAATTCAATTCTACTCTCGTTTAACTTTAGTCCGAAATGGTCACCCTCCTCTGACAATATTGAAAATGAAATTGAAAATGAAATTGAAAAACGACAATGAAATTCTCTTTTATTTCAGTCTGCGTTCGACTAATGTTCAGAATATTATCAGCGTAATTGGCTACCGAGACATCATCCCCTCTAAATAAACAAGTCATCACAGCTACATGCTGAGGTTCAGCAATACATGGTTGGAGAAGCCAGAGTCTAATGAATGTCTTATAAATGGCTGTCTAATAAATTTCTTAATCGTAATTTGCGGAGTAAGTTCAGTAACACATGACAATACAATAATCTAAGCTTTAGCGTTCAGCTTTCTATACATATCCCAAAAAATCTTTACAACTAAAGAACTTTACAACAGTTGCGCTTTGGCAGTCCTTTCCTTTCCCGAATTTGGGATCCTCTAAAATCCTGTCAAGTGAGTTTTGGCATATATAGAACTAAATGGGTAGCCTTATCTAGCAACCGTTCTTGTGCTGGACTTTCAGATAGTTGAGGTGGGTGGAAAAAGCTTTGTGAAGTGAAGAATTATTAGCAAAGGAACAGCTTTATTTAATCTGGACTCTCTTAGAAAGACTAGTTGAGAAATGAATTCCAGTGAGATAAAGTTCACCAGCTCTTTTGATACCTTCATTTAGGGAGCCACATTTCCCCAGAGACCTATTATTTTAGAAATAGTTGTCACCAAATTTTGGAGCTTCTGCAAGTTTAAAAGTATGTTTTTCCTTAAATAAGTAGAAATTTCAAATTTTTTTTCGTAAACTGATTTTTTCTTGTATTTGGTCGAACCGGTATGAGGCATTAAAGTTTCATCAAATTAAATGAAACTACAACTTAGCTCCCCTCCCAGTGACTTAAGCCTTAGCCCTTCTCCTAAACAAATTTGCTAATTTGGCCTTTGCTAATAGGTTTTTCCCTTAGCTAGAATATTTGTTGGTAACCAGTATCACGAAAGGTGATTTATGCTATTATCTGGAAGTTTAAATTAATAGTTCGCGTGACTACCCGTAATAGCAAGTGAAAAAAGGATGAAGAGCGAGTTAATTATATTGTTTTGGTTAACACTTATCACTGTCTGCAACAAGGACAGATCCAGGACTTTTTTAGGGGAGGGAGGGAGGCAATTGTTCAGCCTTAGATTTTGAAAAATCCTTTGTTTTTTTTATTTTAATTAAAACTACAGTGCCTTTTTTGTATTTAATCAATAAATAGAAAGAACCACTAAGTTGCGTCCTCATAGATTTTAAATTTTTTTGATCCCCCTACCCATAATTTTCCGTCGATTGACACCCATAATCATTAATTTACTATTTGTATTTCATAATCTTAAGCAATCTATTTCAACAGACCAGTGCTGTAAGTCCGATCGTCTCCGTTATCTTTAAGAGAGATTAAATAAAAAAACAAGTTTTTTTTAACTGAAAGTAAGGAGCGATATTAAAACTTAAAACGAACAGAAATTATTCCGTATATGAAAGGGGCTGTCCCCTCCTCAACGTCTCGCTCTTTACGCTAAAGTTTTTTATTGTTTAAAAAAAATATAGAGTTGTGAGAAAGTCAAATTTTAGCGTAAAGAGCGAGGCATTGAGGAGGGGACAACTCCTTTCATATACGGAATAATTTCTGTTTGATTTAAGTTTTAATGTCGCTCCTTACTTTCAGTTAAAAAAACTTGTTTTTTTATTTAATTTTTTAACGTTTTTGTATAAATGCAGGTTTTGATCTTGGCTCACAGTACATGAATAATTAAAAAAAAATTTCATATTAATTTACTTTTATTTGGTTAAATGGCTTTCTCAAAACTTGTTTCATTTTATTTACGAACGTTTTTATTAGTAATAAATATACGTAACTTACGAATTAACTTACGTAACGAACTTCTATATTCATAGCTTTTTAATACGTATATTAGGGGTTCGCTCCCTAGTCAATACCTTGCTCTTTAAGCGAAAGTTCGAATTTTGTTCCGATTATTTAAAAATGACCGCTTAATCACAAAGGCCGGTAATTAGAATAAATAGCTCTTATGAAAGTACTAAACAATCTCTGGCTTAAAGAGTGAGGTATTGACTAGGGGGTGAACCCAATCATAAATGTAATATTTTCTGTTCGTTTTAGGTTTTGATGTTGCTACTTTTGCAGTTGAAAAACTTGTTTTTTTATATTTAATTTCCGATCTTTTTTTAAATAATTCTGGGAAATCTGGCGTCCCCTTCATAGCAATGTCCCTTCCCCCATGAAAACTTCCTTCATGGAAAAATCCTCCTACATAACCCCCGCCCCCCCCCCCCACTACCAGGAAATATCTCCCCTAAAAACGTCTGTACTGTATACTTCCCAATAACCAATACTATATGTTAACATTGGGTAAAGTTCATAACTTTCAGCCCTCCTCCCGGGAACTTCGGGGGATTAAGTCATCCTAAAAGACATACTTATAATATTTTCGAACACACTAAACAGAAGGGCTATCTCAAAATTTTGATCAGGTGACTTTGGGAAAAAAATGAGCGTGGGAGGGGGCCTAGTTGCCCTCCATTTTTTGGCCACTTAAAAAGGGCACTAGAACCTTTAATTTCCATTCCAATGAGCCCTCCCACGATATTCTAGAATCACTGGGTCGATACGATCACCCCTGGGAAAAAAAAACAAAAAAAAAACAAATAAACACGCACCCGTGATCTTTTTTCTGGCAAAAAATGCAAAATTCCACATTTTTGTAGATAGGAGCTAGAAACCTCTACAATATGGTTCTCCGATACGCTAAATATGATGGTGTGGTTTTAATTAAGTTTCTATTACTTTTAGGGGGTCTTTCCCCCTTTTTTCGAAAATGAGCCAAATTTTCTCAGGCGCGTAACTTTTGATAAGTAAGATTAAACTTGATGAAACTTATATATTTGAAATCAGCATTAAAATCCGATTCTTTTTATTTATCTATTTGTATCAAAATACCGTTTTCTAGAGTTTCGGTTACCATTGAGCCGGGTCCCAATAACCAATACTATATGTTAACATTGGATAAACTTCATAAACTTTTAGCTTCCTCCTGGGGGCTTTGAGGGATTAAGTCATCCTAAAAGACATAGTTATAATATTTTCGACCATGCTGAACAAAATGGCTATCTCAAAATTTTGATAGGGTGACTTTGGGAAAAAAGGAGCGTGGGAGGGGGCCTAGTTACCCTCCATTTTTTTCGGTCACTTAAAAAGGGCACTAGAACTTTTAATTTCCGTTCCAATGAGCTCTCCCACGATATTTTAGGACCACTGGGTCGATATTATTACCCATGGGTAAAAAAAAAAAAACAACAACAAATAAACACGCATCCGTGATCTTCTTCTGGCAAAAAATGGAAAATTCCACATTTTTTTAAATGAGATCTTGAAACCTCTACAGTAGAGTTCTCTGATACACTGAATGTGATGGTGTGATTTTCATCAAGGTTCTATAACCCTTAGGGGGTCTTTCCCCCTTTTTTCGAAAATCAGCCAAATTTTCTCAGGCGCGTAACGTTTGATAGGTAAGATTAAACTTGATGAAACTTATATATTGGAAATCAGAATTGAAATCTGATTCTTTTGATGTATCTATTGGTATCAAAATTCCGTTTTTTAGAGTTTTGGTTACCATTGAGCCGGGTCGCTCCTTACTTACAGTTCGTTACCACGAACTGTTTGAAAAGACAAAATTATGCTTCGCAAGGAAATCGTATAATTCCGAAATAAAATTTTGAGGATTAATGTTTCTCTGTACAGATAGAAGTTATGTCAACGGTCTCACCACCACACAAGAAATTGGATGTGGGGTTGTCTCTTCCTTAAGCACCCTCTGGATGAATTTGTTGATGTAATGGCTAAAGGTCGTATCCGAGATTTTTAAACTTGTGAGGTATTATTTATTTTTTATGGATATTATGTTGCTATTATTTGGTAGCATTGATATCATTATTAGATATTATGAGATAATAGCCAAAACTGCTTGCTAAGCTTTTCTGAAAGATATGATCAGGATCAGAAGAATAATGTCAATCATGAAGATCAACGCATGATTGAACATTGAGTATAGCTTCCTTTGAGTATAGCTTAGTAAAAGGTGACAATGATCTCGGAAATGTAAAAATGTCAGATATAACCTTCATGCGTGACAGGGTCAAGATAGTGAGTGTGCCGAAACAGAGATTTTTTCCATGAGTAGAAAAGTTCAAAAACAAACTACGAAACATAAAAAAGAAAAAAACATAAGACAATTGACGAAGCAACTGAAAAACTGAAAACAGAAAAACTTCTGAATACTGAATTGCTGAATCACGACGAATAAGGTCAATTTGAGGAGTGTCTAAGATATTTAAATCACAAGGATAGTTATGTAAAAACATAAGACAATTAACGAAGCAACTAAAAAACTGAAAACGGAAAAACTTTTGAATACTGAATTGGTGAATCACGACGAATGAGGTCAATATGAGGAGTGTCTAAGATTTTTAAATCACAAGTATATCTATGTAAACGTAGTGTTTTCATATCTCCTTTTTTTTTAATAAATCCTCAACGTGATCAAGTAGAAAAAGTAAATAACCTTTGATTATTGTGCCTAGTTACTAGATAGCATAGGCAAAAAAAAAAAAAAAAAAAAAAAAAAAAAAAAAAAAATATGATCTTATTTGTCCCAAAAAATTTAAAGACTACCATGATCTTCTTGGTAGCTCATCAAGAACTAATGGGAATATGACAGTTGTTACATCAACAATTGAACTTTTAAAAAAGATTTTAATGGGTAAGTTTCACTTATGCTCTTTTGTTTCAGTAGTGTATATCCAAAGTGCGTAGTCCTCCAGTCATGCAATTCAAAGGAGGAAAAAATCACCCCAAATTCACCAAAGTAATTTTTCCCAAAGTCACCCGATCAAAATTTTGAGATAGCCATTTTGTTCAGCATGGTCGAAAAATACAATAATTATGTCTTTTAGGATGACTTAATTCGCCACAGTCTCCGGGGGAAGGACTGCAGGTTATGAACTTTGACCAATGTTTACAAATAGCAGTGGTTATTAGGAAGTATACAGACGTTTTCAGGGGTTATTCCTTCTCTTAGTGGGGAGGGGCGGGGGTTACGTGGGCGGAACTTTCCATGGAGGAAGTATTCATGGGGAAGGGATATTGATATGAAGGGGGCACCGGGTTTCACAGAATTATTTAAAAAACGATCAGAAATTAAATAAAAAATAAACAAGTATTTCAACTGAAAGTAAGGAGCAACATCAGAACTTAAAACGAACAGTAATTATTACGTATATGATTGGGTTCTCCCCCCTAGTCAATACCTCGCTCTTTACGGTAAAGTTTCTTTTGTAAATTCATCAAAGCTATCTATTCTAATTAACGGCCTTTGTGATTAAGGGGTCATTCTTAAAGAACTGGAACAAAATTTGAACTTTAGCTTAAACAGCGAGGTATTGACTAGGGGACGGACCCCCTAATATAAGTAATAAAAATATACGAATAAATAAGTTCATTACGTAAGTTAATTCGTAAGTTAAATATATTTATTAGTAATAAAAACGTTCGTAAACAAAATTAAACAACTTTCGAGAAAGCAATTTAACGAAAAACAAGTAAAATTAATATGCAAATTTCGTTTTAATTATTCATGTAGGGTGAGCCAAAATCAAAGTCTGCATTAATTCAAAAACGTTCAGAAATTAAATAAAAAACAGGTTTTTTTCTACTGAAAGTAAGGCGACCTTAAAACTTAAAAGGAGCAGAGATTATTCCATATATGAAAGGGGCTGTCCCCTCCTTAACGCCTTTCTCTTTACGCTAAAGTTTGACTCTGTCTCACAGCTTTGTTTTTTTTAATTAAATAAAAAAAACAAGTTTTTTAACTGAAAGTAAGGAGCAACATTAAAACTTAAAACGAACAGAAATTATTCCGTATATGAAAGGGGTTGTCCCCTCCTCAACGCCTCGCTCTTTAAGCTAAAGTTTTTATTGTTTTAAAAAATAGCGTTGTGAGAAAGAGTCTAACTTTAGCGTAAAGAGCAAGGCGTTGAGGAGGGAACAGCCCTTTTCATATACGGAATAATTTCTGTTCGTTTTAAGTTTCAATTTTGCTCCTTACTTTCAGTTAAAAAAAACATGTTTTTTTATTTAATTTTGGAACGTTTTTGAATTAATGCAGGTTTTGATTTTGGCTCACCGTAAATGAATAATTAAAACAAAATTTGAATATTAATTTTATTTTTATTTGGTTAAATGGCTTTCTCGAAAGTAGTTAAATTTTATTTACGAACGTTTTTATTAGTAATAAATATATGTAACTTACGAAATAGCTTACGTAACAAACTTCTATATTCATATATTTTTAATACGTATATTAGGGGGTTCGTCCCCTATTCAGTACCTCGCTCTTAACGCTAAAGTTCTAATTTTGCTCCAATTCTTTAAAAATGACCCATTAATCACAATGCCCGTTAATTAGAATAAATAGCTCTTATGAAAGCACTAACAAATCTTTGGAAGAGCGAGGTATTGACTAACGGGTGAACCCAATCATATACGTAATAATTTCTGTTTTTTTTAAGTTTTGATGTTGCTCCTTACTTTCAGTTGAAAAACTTGTTTTGTTTTATTTAATTTCTGATGATTTTTTAAATAATGCTGGGAAATCCGGCGCCCCCTTCATAGCAATGTCCCTTCCCCCATGACATTTCCTCCATGGAAAGATCCTCCCACATAACAGCCGACCCCCCCCCCCCCAACTACCAGAAAAATTCCCCCTGAAAACGTCTGTATACTTCCCAAAAACCTATACTTCCCAATACTTCCCAAAAACATTGGGTAAAGTTCATAACTTTCAGCCCTCCCCCCGTGAGCTCCGGGGATTAAGTAATCCTAAAAGACATATTTATTATAATTCGACCATGTTGAACTAAATGGCTATCTCAAAATTTGATCGGGTGACGCTGGGAAAAAAATGAGCGTGGGAGAGGGCCTAGTTGCCCTCCATTATTTGGTCACTTAAAAAGGGCACTAGAACTTTTATTTTCTGTTCGAATGAGTCCTCCCACGATATTCGAGGACCACTGGGTCAATACGATCAGCTCTGGGGAAAGAAGAAAAAAACAAACAAATAAACACGCATCCGTGATCTTTCTTCTGGCAAAATATACAAAATTCCACATTTTTGCAGATATGAGCTTTAAACTTTAACTGTAGGGTTCTCTGATACGCTGAATCTGATGATGTAATTTTCATTAAAGTTCTATAACTTTTAGGGTGTGTTTTCCCCTTTTTTTGAAAATCAGGCAAATTTAGTCAGGTGCGCAGGACTAAACTTGATGAAAATTATATATTTGAAATCGGCATTAAAATCCAATTCTTTTGATGTATCTATTGGTATCAAAATTCTGTTTTTTAGAGTTTCGGTTACTATTGAGCCGGGTCGCTCCTTACTTACAGTTTGTTACCACGAACTGTTTGAAAACAATAAAAAAGCTTAGCGTAAAGAGCAAGACGTTAAGGAGGGGACAGCCCCTTTCATATACAGAATAGTTTCTGTTATTTTTAAGTTTTAATATCTCTCCTTACTTTCAGTTAAAAAAACTTGTTTTTTTTATTTAATAATAGTAGAAAATGTATAAATGTTGGTTATCATCATACAATGAATTACTCGTAAAAAAGATGAATCTTAAGACGTTGTTTGTCTTTTAGTGCGCGTATTTTTTCCTATCATAGCAACAAGAACAATTTAATACAAACATTGCGTTGCTAAGTAGTACTCATTATCTCTAAGCCTAATTTTTATAAAATATTACTCACGTTAAATATATTTTAGGAAAATATTAAATCGAGGACTGGCAGGATCAATGCAAGATACTAGGGTATATAGGAGTGCTGTTATCGATGTTAAAAGTAAAGATCACTATCTAGTAGTGTCTAGGGTTAATTTAAAGCTGAAATTTCGGAAGGTGGACTACCTCTCGGTATGATGTTGCTAGAGTCCAGGATGAGAATTTGAAAGAAACTTTCCAGGAACAGTTGAATACTAAATTTGAAAGTTTAAAATTTGACAATGTCGAAAATGGTTGGATTAATTTTAGAAAAACAATTTGTCAAGTTGCTGATGGTGTCTTAGGGAAGAAAGTTAAGACTGCAGCCAGTAATTCTGGTGTAAAAAGTTTATGTTTAATAGACAGAAGAAGGGCTTTATGCAAGAATTATCTGAGTGATAGATCATATGAAAACAAAAGGAATGTAAAGAAAGTGGAGAAGGCATTAAAATATGAACTAAAGAGGTGAGAAATGGAGCCATGGATAAAATTGCCGAGGATCTAGAAGATGCAGCTAGAGGGCATAATAGTAATTTATTGTACCGGCATGTTAATAAATTGAGAGGGAGTAGTCAATCCAGACTTGTCCCAGTTAAAGATAGGAACAGGGGCACAATTAGTGATAAGGAAAGAGGTAAAGAGAAGTGGGTAAAACATTTTAAGAATTTGCTAAACTGAGATACAGTTACAGGAAAAGATATAGAGGAAAATGAAAAAGTTTGTGATACCTTGGATGTGAAGAAATATTTGTTTTGTGAGGAAGAATTAGCGACAGTACTAAAAGGATTAAAAAATAATAAGGCTCCAGGTGCTGATAGTGTCATAAATGAGTTTCTTAAATATGGTGGCTCTGAGGTTAGAAATAAGTTACTGAAGAATATGAACATGATTTTTGAAAAAGGGGAAGTACCTAACGATTTTAAGAAAACCTTAATTAAACCACTGTACAATAAAGGTGATAAGAGTCAGTGTCATAATTATCGAGGCATTAATCTGGTCTCTGTAGGTAGCAAATTACTTAGTAATATGATACTTTTTAGACTGAGAGATGCTGTAGACAAAGTTTTAAGAGAAGAACAGTGCGGTTTTAGAAAAGGTAGAGGATGTGAAATTTTCACTCTTAGGTTAATAATTGAGAAGTGCCTTAGTTGCCAAACACCTTTGGTCCTCAGTTTCACAGATTATGGGCAAGCCTTCGAATCTGTTGATAGCAGAGCTTTAGCAAAGATCTTATACTTTTATGGTATATCAGACAAATACATCAAAGTGATTAGTGCTATGTACGAGAATGATACTGCTGGTTAAGGTAGGAAATGAGGCTAGCAACTGGTTTTGTATTAAATCAGGAGTCTAGCAGGGTTGCGTTCTATCCCCATCTATATGGATCATTTTGATGGACTTTGTCTTAAGAAGCACAAAAGACAATGGGAGACCACGGAATCAAATGGGGAGGAAAAACTCTCCAGGACTTAGATTATGCTGATGGCTTAAGCATCCTAGATTAAAGTTTGAGCAAAATTAATGAACTTTTAGTTTAGAGGTTTTGCGAGTTCAGGGTGCTAGAATTGGCTTGAAAATTAATGTTAAGAAGAATAAGTCACTAAGGCTAGGAATAAACGAACATGAAAAGGTGGCATTGGGTAACGAAAAGATTGATCAGGTGGACAGCTTCTCTTACTTTGGTAATATTATTATAAAGACGTTGGGAGCAGTGAAGATGTTAAAAGTAGAATAGCCAAGGCTCAGGGTGTTTTTTCACTGTTAACAAAAGTTTGGAAGGATAGATATTCGATATATATATATATATATATATATATATATATATATATATATATATATATATATATATATATATATATATATATATATATATATATATATATATATATATATACATATATTTAATTAACTTTAACAAAAATTTACACATAAAAATCAATATGATTCACCCGAAACCAAACGGTTGACGTGGGGTGAAAAAGGTAAAAAAAGTACATACATATAACGCCTTTTAAATTTACCATGATTAGAAAGAAAGAAAAAAAGAGAGAAAAGAAGAGAAAGAAAAAAAAGATAGAAAGATAAGTCTGCAAACCAAGGTTAGAATATAGGAAGGTACTGTGATGACAGTGGTCAACAATGGCTCTGAAGCATGGGCGCTCCGAAAAGTGGATGAAGATTCACTAGATGTTTTCAAGAGAAATTGCCTAGGGATTGTTACCCGGTACCCGGATGACTAACCGCATTTCAATCAGTAGTCTGTACGAAAAATGCGGTTTTATCCCGCTTGATAGGACTATAATGAAAGAAAGGTTGAAATGGCTAGGGCACGTTGCGCGGATGAAGGATGACAGATTGCCGAAGATTGTCCTTTTCGGCCAGCCTTCTAGGGCTAAACAGAAAGCAGGCCCTCCTTGTCTGGGATGGGAGGATGTCATAAGGAAAAATTTAAAGGAAATGGGAACTTCCTGGGAGGGTGAGTAGTAAGGCATCAATTCGCTCTGATCCCACATTGAATTACACATGGATATGTGAGCAATTTAACAGGTACATTGGTTTACCAGGGTCAGTCACCTATTACTACGAACGATACTTACCTTACCAGACGGGTTTTCTAATGTGATACACATTTTTTTGTGTGTCAGTCGGTTAGGGAGAGCTGGCGGTTAGTCCATATGATGACTTGATTAGTCGGTTTTCTAAAAAACTTGGCAAGCTATAATGTACTCAAGCAAAAAACCCTATAAATGTTTGTACACTGCATTCCAATTTTCATTATGTTTTAACACATTGGTTATAGTACACTACATATTATTAACTTTGAAAACAAGGGATTCGTCAATTTTCAATGTGAGGACACTTTTCATTCTTTTATTTCCCAAAAGAAAAAAAAAAAAACGTTTTACTAGTAAATTCAAATTTCAGGGGGGACTTAGCCCCCCTCCCCTCCAACAATACAAAATATTAAGACGATGATGAGTATATTAGATAGAAAAGGCAAAGCACGCTTTCTTCTATTATGTAAATAGAATCTCTCATACATAGCTATGTTTACAAGTTTTAATTGTTTTTAAAGACAGTTCTTTATCATTCAGAAACAAGCTTTTTCCAAACATGTTGTATTTTTCTGGTTTGAATGAAAAGCTTGCGTGTTACAAAGAGAGTGACAGTTTTGGGAGTCAAATTTCACAGGCTCTTGCTATAAACGGCCTTTGTCTAATTCCGATGTTACGGCTATACTTACAAGCAGTTTCTCAACATTTATGTTGACAATCCACCTCTGAACGACTTTCTAGTGCTAAATGATGAATGAGGCGCTGATTCCCCTTATCCCTCCCCCTAATGATTTTAATAATAATTCTTTTGGGATTTCCTTGAAAAATATCATTTTGTTTTCAGTGAAAAAATAGTGCCTTCATGATTCTGAGTAATTCATTCCACCCCCCTATTTTTTGAGGGGGTGGTAACACACGGGTGACATTTTGACACATTGATAGTGGTTAAGCGAAGCTCCCATTTCTTTGACGTACCCTTATTTTCGTTATTGCCGCCTATTTACTAAAGAAATTAAATCTCGTACATGTTTTTACTGAGGACATTAAATCTAGTATGTGTTTACTAAGGACAAAATTTTTTTATCAATATTAAGGTTCTCTTTAGCCCTGTTTAAAGTTTTATGTTGTTTTTAAAAGGGGATTTCGCCTGTTTTTATCATATTTCCATATTTTTGTTGGGGAAACACACTGAAAAGCCATATTAAGAGCTATATTTGTGAGTTTTTCACTGACAATTCCATCTTTTTAACCAAGCCTTGACCTTCCTAAGTGCATTTATATTGGGAAATGTCCCTAAGCTAACACAGCAAATGATAGAACCCCTACTATATTTGTGTTCCGATGTCGCGACTATACTTACAAGCAGTTGGAGGAGGGCAAAATTTGACCTCTTAAGCATTTATCCAACAAAATGGAAAAAGGGGATTTTTTTTTATATTTTGCCTTCTTTTTAAGGAAAAGGATAC